>NW_025780025.1:0-52550 GCF_021130785.1 Homalodisca vitripennis
TTACTCGAAGGAGGTGAAGTTGTTCATCCTGTCAGGTTCTGCGATCAGCAATGTCGCCACAATACAAGAATCTTTTTCCCAATTACCGTAATTTCAGAAAATACAGGGCGCGGTGAATTATGTAGCAGGTCTGCAGCTTGCATAAGTTTTTTAAAGACTAATCCTGCAGCCCTTCTATGTACAGAAGTGGTTGTATTTATGTAAACTTCAAATAAAACGGACAGCCATTTTCTGCACTTGTTTAATTTTGCAAATATCTATCGTTACAATCGTGTTACCGTATGCATGATAACAATAAAAACACGGATAAAATCAAAGAGTGTGTCATGCGGTCTTTAAAATCACTGGCAAGATCGACCTGTGCCTCAACATCCCTCATAGCCTCCCAAGCGCACACTGAGTAGCATAGCCTAGGTCTCGTGGTCAGAAAATCTGGGTCCCACTGTCAAATATAACAACCAATGTTTTCACATTACAGGAAACCTCTAGCGCTAGGTCTCCAAGCTAAACATGTATGTTGTGCTCCGTCATTATCTGTCTAATGTAAGGGGATGCGATATGAAGTACTCAATCAACCACTCAATCTCTATTGCAAAGACATGATTTACATGTATAGCAAACGTCAATATTTAAAGTTCAGAGCTAAAATATTGTACATTCTCCCCACATTAGGATCACATTCAAACAAACAAATCCACAACATTAATGCAACTTACATCATTTGCCATTATCCACTTACACCGCCTAAGTCAATCTCCCGATGGGGCGATCTCCCAGTCAAATGTCAAGAATTCGGTCACATTATAAAATCCTTGTGACGTTAAAAAGCGTTCCAAAACGTTTTTTGCACATTGGGTGTTTTGGCATTCTTTATCCAATTGGGTAGCTTGTTGATGAAGTGAAGCCCTGCCTGTGAGGGCATATGTTCCTAACCCACCATTCTGTGCATACCGGTTCATTAGTTTTTCCTGCTTCTGGTCTCATACTAGTGAATTTCTTGGCCAGTTGTCATTTAGAAATACAGAACAAAGTTGTTTCGATAACGTAAATACTTGGCAGAGTCAACAGCTGTAACTTCTTGAAGATTTCTCTGCAAGACTCACTGAAATTCAAATGAGCGATTATTTGAATCACTTGTCCCCCACAGAACCACTCCATACGTAAGATGGAGGTAAATCAAGCAATAATAATCCGTCATCTGAACCTTAGTTGGGCAATACTTGGCTAAAGACCTCAAGACATAAATGCACTTTTTAGTGAAGTCCATTCCTCTTTGACCGCCTACATCCCGGTAAATAAATTTGTTTCCAAATTATATCAAGAGGATTTTTATTCTTTTACTATTTCCATACACAGTATTCTAAGGCCATTTTATTAAAAGTATTAACTTATAACCGAATGCAAATGCAAATTCCACTCGGAACGTCTCATGGAAATTCCAGTTCTCTTAAACGGAAGTGATAGTGTCCTAAGAGTGAAAAGTAAAAGATGTAAATCCTCGACACGCGAGTACAGCATCGTGCGTGATCCTGAGAAACGGCTACCACATCCAAGGAAGGCAGCAGGCGCACAAACTATCCTCTCTCGGCAATGGAAGATAGTGACTAAAAATAACGATAAGGGACTCATTCGATGACTTAACAATCATCAGATCCGGACACAGCCTGATTAACAAGTGAACAGCTTTTTTATGATTCGATGGTGTTGAATGAACGTTCTTAGTTAGTGTTGAGATTTTTCTGGTTAAATCCGATAATGAACGAGACTCTAGCCTGCTAACTAGGCGTCTCCGGTATCTACCTGTATAATAGTGCTACCGTCGAATAAAACTTTGCTTAGAGTGCAGGCGGCTTCTAGCCGCACAAGACTGAGTAAAACAAGCCTGTGAAGCCCTTAGATGTCTTGGGCCGTTAGGGCGCTACACTAATAAAATCAGGATGTCTTTGCAGAACGAAAGACCTCGGTAACCCGTCGATCCTTCCTCGTGCTATGGATTGGGGCTTGCAATCGTTCCCACGAACAACGAAATCCCAGTAAGCGCGCGTCATAAGTGATTATATCCCTGCCCTTTGTACAAACTGCCCTTTGATAATATCGATTGAATGATTTAGTGAGGTCTTCGGAATGGTGCGCGGTGATCACCTCGTGCGTTGGCCGATGTTGACGGAAAGATGGAAAAAATTATCTTTTTAAGGAAATGAAAGCCTTAAAAAAAGTTTCCGTAGGGTAACCTGAGAAAAACCAATTAACGTGTAATGTGGCGATGAGGTGCATACACACTCTAGCGTGCCCGGCGTTCGACACGGACTCGGACAGACAACAGCAGCCAGCGGGAGTGGAGTTGGAAGATCTACCCGAGCACAGTTCACGGCTTACTTCACGAGTTGACGAGCCGAACTGAAACATGTGGCCTAGACCACATTGCTGAGACGAATTCTCTTACATATATTGAGTACCTTATACCTTCGAACACACGGCGTATTTGACATCGGCTCATGTCACGTGTTGGCGAGTATCCGAAACTGTCTAGCCGTAACATGAACTGCAGATCAACAAGTATTACGGCAGTGAGACTGTCGTACACAGCACCACCGCACAATGGATCTCGGAGGCTCGTCAACGCTATATGGTGCATTTGACATCATAAAACTTTATGAAAGAGTTTTTGACGCTTTAGGTGTTTGGGCATTTTTCATAGAATTGGGAAATCTATTGATTAAATGAAGAACTTGACTGCGAAAGCAAGTCCTCTTAAATTAACGTTCTATGTCCTCCAGTATGGTAGCTATCTCTGCCTCGAGTGTCGAACTTGGTTAGGGCACGTGATTGAACACGCAGAAAAAAGTTGTTTTAAAATGTAGAGACTCGACAAATTCATCAGTTGCAGGTTTTTGAATGCTGACCTGTACGACTCTGATTCAATTTGGTAATTGGCAATGCGAATCCCTTTTTTTCAATTTAAATGCCGTCAGGAAAGTAATGCCTGCACAGGCTCCCTACAATATATATATATATTGTAGGGAGCCTGTGCAGGCATTACTTTCCTGACGGCATTTAAATTGAAAAAAAGGGATTCGCATTGCCAATATATATATATATATATATATATATACTTTCATCGTTTATGTATTTAGATAGATATTTAGATTATTATCTAATATATTGTGCAGTTTGATATTTATAATAACTACAGTAAACTCGTATGAATCCTTCCTACAATAGATATCTATTTTCCTTGAATATGATATAGCATTAAGTTAACTTTAAGATTTAAGTGCTCAACATATATAAACCACTTATAACTATATATATATATATATATATATATATATATATATATATATATATATATATATATGAAGGATTATTACTCATCCATTGAAACTAATACTATCATGAGTAATTTCCAAAACTAGGAAGTTCTTTTCCGGACACCCGGTATAATACATGATATATATATATATATATATATATATATATATATATATATATATATATATATATCATGTATTCCCTTTTTGATTTGCAGCGTTCCTTGTCTAACACCTCTACAGACGTACGACAAGTATCGTAGGAAACATAAAGTACAGTACGTATAAGTTTAATCTATAAAAATATCTTAGTTGGTAAAACAGATAACATATAACGGAAAAGAATCTGATATGAAGACTCCTTATTCCATCCTAAAATAAATACTACTACTTTCCCATGATTCATGTATTTGCCTCTATATAATATTTTTTACCTTACATAACGCTAATACATTATATATATTTCAGAAGATTGTAAGAATCGTAAACATGAAACAGCATGAGAAGAAAGGAAATTTAAATGTTTAACTCAATTTAAAATACATGTAAGCACACGTACATAAATTAGAGAGGAAACTGAGGCACTCAGCGTGATTATCACAATAAAACAGTTATAAGGGACACGGAAAGTTTTTTCTCTTATCACAGCAGCCGGGTGCTCCTGGTATTAAAACAACATTTCCGTAGTCGAGGCACGTACATAACCCGTATATAACGTTCAGCTTTCGTGTACTTGGGCGGCGAGTGTGCATGACTCGGTTGTGAAATTCTTAACAAGAAATGTAGTCTTGCATATAAAATAAGTAAATAAATAACAGTTTACATTACTAATATAAATATCTTCTAGATTCATAATTAATTTATATTTATTTATAGTAAGGTATTATATCTCATATTATATCCAGTGGGAAGAAGTTCAATATTGATCAGATATGAATATATATGGATTACTGCTCAGATTCCTGTCCATGGGAACTATTCCTGACACAGTAAAATTCAAGAAACAAAAACATATGCGAAATCAAAAGGAAAAAGGGAAAACATAGAATCTTAACTTAGTATAATTGCTTTCCCTATGATAGTTTCATACATATCTCGTAATATTCAACATATGTTTATTCCTTAAAATATAACGTTTCCCTATATATCGTACGTGTACAATTAATTGTTCTATCAAAAACATTTCCCAATTATTCGACAATTTATTTCTTATTCCCCATTTAAACACTTAAGGTATTAGTGACATTAACAATTTTACGAATACTAAGTTACAATGTACATGTATATATATATATATATATATATATATATATATATATATATATATATATATATACGTGTATACGTTTAAAACAATAAATATATTTTTACAATGTTAAAACCAATCACATAAACTGTTCATTTAAATAATATACACATTACTATTGAACACAGGACCTGTGCTAATCTCGCCTACGTTGAGTCAATAGTCAGTAATGATGATGAACGGACTGTTGTCGAATCAGAACCAACATTGACTGCTTGTTCTGCTACTCTCATACAACTTCTGACACGAGGATATACAATAATCAAACACTATTAACATCAGAACTGAGCACCCAGCCTGTGCTACCGGCCGAGTCAATAGTCAATAATGATGCTGAGCGGACTATTGTCGATACAGAGTTACAATTGACTGCTGGTTCTGCTACGCGCATACAACTTCTGACACAAGAATATACGACGTTTCAAACACTATTCAAATCAGAATTTAGCACCCAGCATGTGCAGCCTGTGCTACCTCACCATGGTCAAGTCAATAGTCAATAATAATGCTGAGCAGACTACTGTCGATACAGAGTTAATATTGACTGCTGGTTCTGCTACGCGCATACAACTTCTGACACAAGAATATACGACGTTCAAACACTATTCAAATCAGAATTTAGCACCCAGCCTGTGCAGTCTGTGCTACCTCACCATGGCCGAGTCAATAGTCAATAATGATGCTGAGCTGACTATTGTCGATTCAGAATCAATACTGGTTCTGCTACTCTCATAAAACTTCTGACACGAGAATATACAATGTTCAAACACCATTCACACTAGAACTGAGTAATAAGCATGTGCTACCTCACCATGGCCGTGTCAATAGTCAATAATGATGCTGGGCTGACTATTGTCGATTCAGAATCAATGCTGGTTCTGCTACTCTCATAAAACTTCTGACACGAGAATATACAATGTTCAAACACCATTCACACCAGAACTGAGCAAAAAGCCTGTGCTACCTCACCGTGGTCAAGTCAATAGTCAATAATAATGCTGAGCGGACTATTGTCGATTCAGAGTCAATATTGACTGCTGGTTCTGCTACGCGCATACAACTGCTGACACGAGCATATACGACGTTCAAACACTATTCAAATCAGAATTTAGAACCCAGCCTATGCAGTCTGTGCTACCTCACCATGGCCGAGTCAATAGTCAATAATGATGCTGAGCTGACTATTGTCGATTCAAAATCAATGCTTGTTCTGCTACTCTCATAGAAACTTCTGACACGAGAATATACAATGTTCAAACACCATTCACACCAGAACTGAGCAATAAGCATGTGCTACCTCACCACGGCTGAGTTAATAGTGAATAATGATGCTGAGCTGAGTATTGTCGATTCAGAATCAATGCTGGTTCTACTACTCTCATACAACTTCTGACACGAGAATAGACAATGTTCAAACACCATTCACACCAGAACTCAGCAATAAGACTGTGCTACCTCACCATGGCCGAGTCAATAGAGAATAATGATGCTGAGCTGACTATTGTCGATTCAGAATCAATGCTGGTTGTACTACTCTCATACAACTTCTGACACGAGAATAGACAATGTTCAAACACCATTCACACCAGAACTCAGCAATAAGCCTGTGCTACCTCACCATGGCCGAGTCAATAGTCAATAATGATGCTGAGCTGAGTATTGTCGATTCAGAATCAATGCTGGTTCTACTACTCTCATACAACTTCTGACACGAGAATAGACGATTTCAAACACCATTCACATCAGAACTGAGTAATAAGCCTGTGTTACCTCACCACCAATTCAATAGTCAATAATGATGCTGAGCGGACTATTGTCGATTTAGGGTCAATACTGACAGCTGGTTCCGCTAACTCTCTACAACTGCCAACAAGAGAACAAAGACCTTGTTATATACATCAGGTTTGTTCTGCTTGAAAGTTTTCACGTCCACGTACTATTTATGCCTTTATTTTTTCATTACTTGTATCCAAGGTGTTTCCAAGCTAATTAAATGTTTCTATGTGCGAAGGGAAATACCTAGGAATGTTTACACATCAAGACTGCACTAGTTATATCCCGATGTTTAGATATCTGATAAATCTATATTTTTTTTATTTTTATTCTTAGATGGTTTGTTTGTATCAAATGAAATAATAATGATAAAATAATGGCCCAATATAATATTTATTGTAGTTTATTCTTAGGCAAATGTAACAGGATTGTTCTTGTTCCAAATATGTCTGTGCACTTTTTTATGGTTTTCTGAATGGTTTTCGCCTTGCGATCATTTTATTTTGTCGCACAATAATACTTAATAAATATTGATTAATTTTAAGTGTAACTTATATGTATCATCGTTATATGAAAAGAAAATATATAACTATATTTTGAGCTGAATTTGCTCACATTTATAGGAATAAAATTCTCACATTAAACTGTAATAATCTATTGATCACATGTTTATGTAAATCTAGAAATTCTATATTCCACAATACGTTTGCTCAGATAGAGTGTGGACAGAAGTGAGCACTGCGGTAGTGGAGGGTGTCACCTAGTTAACAATAGTAATTGACAAAGGCTTATTCATGATCTTAAACACTATACTGAGACTGTAATGTTCGATAATGTTACAAATATTGGAAATATATAAACTTAAATCTGTTAGCAACAAGGTGTGCAAAATAAAACAATGTTATGTTTCTAATTGCATCGTATTGCGGTTCATTAGCAATCTTTACTGCAGCTCGTATTCAACGCGCGACATGAAATAGATAAACTAATACAGCAAGAAATACAGTGTAGCAGAATTGAAACGAAACTCTCAACACTTTAAATTAGATAAATGTCAGCTGTGTCAGCTGGATGCACCATAGAATTAAATTACTATGTTGACTCCACTTTCATGAGAGAAGACGAGTGAAAATGAAGGTAGTTGTTTAGATATAGTGTTGAGCGTTGCACTATTTAAATAAGTAAAATACAATTATTGTGGCACAGTTCTAGTGAGTAATATACCGGCTTAGAAGTATACCGTCTACTCACTAGTAAATTGCAAAAAGAATCCACACGAAACATATTCGTTGCGTTACTTTCTCTTTGCCTTTGGAGTAGAGGCCTAACGACGAACCAATGAGGTTCAGAGTACGATTTTTATCAGAACATTATTTTAAGATTATTATAGTAACTATAAAATATAATCCGATAAGCGCCGACGACCGGGAGTCTAGTAACCATTCAGGAGTAACTGACGGTCTATCAGAGATTCTGACACTACAATGGTATAACAGTTATTTCAAAGATCCTCAAATATTTTTAGTGTTTTCGTCATTTTAATGTGCACTACTAGATAACAATAAATAATACTACATTTTCATTTGGTAAGAACCGTTATTTAATCGAATCCAGCTTTATTGTAAAACCTTTCTACCCTGGTAGGGAAGTAAACTTCCATGTTCTGGCTAACACTCTCTCAGCCAAACAGCAAACTATATAATTTTATGTATATAAGATAAATGAGTCAATACCCATCAGGAAAACAAAGCTCTTTTATCATAAAACGTTAAGACTCAATACCACTCATCGACATACATCTTTGTTGGTATTGTGTTTTTGTTTCATGGAAAGAAAGGACGAGCAAATATTCCACAGACAAAGGGAGTCAATTTTCTCCCAATTCTTACCTCTGCAAGCGAGGCAGTCTTTATAAAGCTAACGCTACACGTTCATCAGTCTTATCTCTGAGTTTTCTGCTCATTTTTGTTGTTCTGATATTTAAACAAAACTTTGTATGTTTTTAGAAAATAACTAAATTTTTACTTTAACGTGTTAAATTTGCGTGTATTATAACGTATATTTTGTCAGTGTAGCCTAAATATGTGCCTGAGTAAGTTTTATGTAATTTGGTTTGTATTTCTTTTACGTATATGCTCCATCTTTAATTATATATTCTTACAGACTGAAAAGGATAAAATGACTAAAGAATTAGAAATTAAACAAATAAAGGAAGCAAAATTTTGTAAAACATTTCAGAAGACGTAGATAATAAACTAAGACTTTGTTGCTGCTTTAACATGTATAATCATAAAAAGTAGACTATTACAACAAATTATTGCAGTGACCACAAACACTGAAAATCTAACTTAAAATAGTAGTTAAGAGTTCACAAGCATTTAAATTATTTAAAGACAGGGCCACGAACTGTTAGAACAACAAACAAGTATAACCTTACTTATCTAAGGTAACCCTAGATTTGACTATGTAAAAACCTTCCTGTGGCCAACAACTTTTACGCATTTAGAAGACAATACAAAAACATATTTGTACATATTGCTGCTCAATGAAATATATATATATATATATATACATTTTAGATTTACATTTGATAAAATATACATATATATATACATATATATATATATATATATGTACAGACATTCAGAATATTACAAAGTATTGTTTACCTATATTTCTTACTTTAGAAAATAATAATTACATTATTGTAACTTTTAAAAGGTTATTAGTCATAAAGAACTAAAATGGCCCATTAAAATTAGTACGTATTGAACATGTTATGTAATATATTTTTGAGGTATTTAGGAATTTATATATATATATATATATATATATATATATATATATATACACTTAAGAAAATATTAATAATTTTAAAACTCTACAATATAAATTTTAAATGTTTAAAATTAAATTCTCTGAAATCTAAAATATTTTTAATTCCTAAATACCTCAAAAATATATTACATAACATGTTCAATACGTACTAATTTAAATGGGCCATTTTAGTTCTTTATGACTAATAACCTTTTAAAAGTTACAATAATGTAATTATTATTTTCTAAAGTAAGAAATATAGGTAAACAATACTTTGTAATATTCTGAATGTCTGTTAGTTCAAGAAGTTACTAAAAAATTAAGCAATGAAATTAGATCATATAGGCCTCGGCTACATGTTACTAAAATTACTATATTTTACCACAAACACAATATATTTCACAATACTTATAACACTACAATAATAGTTTCACGTTGTTACAAGGTACTACTCGTACAACAATAATCTTATGTTTTGTAAAGAATTCCGAAAACTAAAACACACCTTGGCCGAGAATATTGCAACGTAATGCGACTATTCAAGTAAATGGCGACTCACTGAGATTAAAAGCGCAATTTGGATCTTTTGGTAGGAATGAGTAGAAACAAATACACAACTAGTTTATTCTATCCAAAGGATGAAATCTCCAAATTGTATTACATATGTCATGTGACGATAAGTTATAGGTATATCATTTAGATAGGAATACTTTTGCAGCTCTTTAGAAACGCGCCAAATTGCAGACGTAAAATAAATAGGTAATACCTTAAAAAAGTTGTTTGTAGTCGAAAACTTATAGTGGGCAAGAATTAGTGCTTGATTTCAGCTTATCAGTGATACACTTTGGTTTATGGTCAACTACAAACCAATCCATCTGTGATATTTCAAAATCGACGATACTACAACGATTAATACAATACACTGAGATAGATTTGTTGTGTAAACATAAATAGAGAAATATCTTAAATCAAGTAAAAATACATCCAACTTAGGTGAATAAACAACGAACAGTCTAACAGATTCAAATAGTTTTACATACCGTAGGTATCATAAACAGATTTTAGTTCTTGTCCTTTAATTAAAAAGTGGATTTCAATTAGTGACTTGGTATAAATCAAAAAAGTTACAGGAACAAAATTTTAATCAACACGCTAGCTATACATTTTTAAAATTTTCCCTATTTTGTGAGTTCTGAATAGTGAGTTTATTACTTTTTTGTTTTTATAATTCAGGTATAGTCAGTAAAAATAATAAAAATCATTTCATCTTAATGTGAATCTACATTCTAACCAATTTGAAAGTTTCGTTAAGTTTTAGTAGAATTAGTTCTATTATACCTCACATAATGTAAATCTGGAATAGTAAATAATAATTAATTAATTTAGCGTGTCATGTGAGCCTTTTACATGTGATGTCAACGTAAGTAGTGAAACATTCGTGAATGTCTCATCGCACTTCTACTGTTAATCCAATCGAAGTAATACTATAAATTATCAATTTATACAAACGACATCCTAATACTGTACAATACCAATAAAGATTTAACTTCAAAAAGTATTTGCTCCGCTGGGATTCGAGCCGGCTTCTTTAACTTGAAGGGCGAGTATGCTTTCATTAATCGTACTTGTATAAATATCCTAATAATATTAAAAACTGGAAAGTGCCTTTGTTTGTTTCGCCTCAATATATATACATATTTTAACTTAGCTGTTACATATACGACATACAGTTACTGGTGATACGTTATATAATAATCATCAAGAAAATATAATCACTGATTAAATATTCGAATTGTAGTCAGCCACTTAAACGGAACTGAAGTTTAACCATATTGCGTGTCACATTGATTGCTGCATACAACAGATTATAGATAACACTAGTAATAATTGACAAGTGTACTCGATTTCCTAACAAATATATGTTTACATGAGGCAAGTATTAAAAACTAAACATATGTTAAAATATCAGAATAAAGGAAGTATTTGAATTAATTAATTTTTACTGGAATAAATTTTGCATTACCATTGACTTAATGCTAGCATGTTCTTAATCTCTGACCCAGCCTAATAAATTTGAGATTTTAGACTTGAAATCGTCTATATCTAGACGTTGTTATTGAGACGAAGCATCCTTGAAATACAAAGGAAGTATTGAAGGTCGACTGTAATTATAGATGAAACTCAACTGAATTATAGTGGTCGTAATACAGGTGTTCGTAAGTGTTAATTAGTTCATCTAAAACAGTACACTTTAATTATCTTTTTTGAAAGTGTTGCCTTATTCGAATAATTACAAATTGTCGAGTTGTGGATTCTCAAAGTTGTAGTTTAGTTGAAAAGCCCAAAATCGGTACTCGTTTTAGTTTTATTGACTAATAACTTTACTGGAATAAACACTGTACAATATTGTTAGTAAATTATTTTTGTGTACTCATATTTCCAAACGCATAAATAAATTAATTTAATTGTAGTGTAACTCCCGTTATTGTAGTTTTACCGTTTAGCTTGTGATTAACTTTCTAATTCAGGTATCTAAACTTTTTGATCCGAGAGTGTCTTGATAATTTTTCTTTTTCTTTTGTTGTTAATTGCAAACAAAACCGTTGGCTTCCGCTATATAACGTGTAATTAGTAACACAAACATTTACTAAAGCAAACGTAACCACAAAGATTTTGTTTATTGTTATTCCTTCAGAGTACAAATACAATACAATTTCCAGTCTCTTACTAAGTTTAAATATTAAAAGTTACTAGATAAATTGGTCTTGATCCAATACGTTTGACTCGAACAAAGGTTATATGACATATATAAACGAAAAACTTTGAGCGTGAAATAAATACTAACGAGCAAAATATCAATATTTAAAACACGTTTAAAATAAAATAATAGGATCAAGCAAATAAAACAATTGTATAAAACATTACACCAGGAAAGATCCAGGAATAAAATAAAATAAAATTACTGGAAATGTAACTATTCATTAACAAATTCTATTTATCTTGCCTCAACAAACTACTGATCTGGAACCTAAAACTACAATAATTAAGAAGAATATATAAATAAATCATATTGAGACGTATTATATGTATATACGTAGTTCGTTTTGTATCTTATTCCTATGAATCTCTATAACAGAAAACAGGAATGAGTGTCACTTTTACTGCTGATTTAGGTTATTTGAAGTTGCGTTTTGGGTGAGAAACTTTATTTTTGCTCAGTTTCTACCTTTAGCCGCGGTTTTATATATTAGAGACCAGAGACCAATACTAGAGGCAAAATTTAATGAACATAAGATGTCTAATAAAAACATTGGGCGGTAGCCAAGGCGTCCGCAGCATGTTGGTGGTCCAGCTTTATTGCGCCCATGTCAGCCGCAGGCAATAAGCGATAGCGTTTTATATCTCTGCTGATTGTAAATTCCCATCTGAAATATTTTTTCGTAATATTTCGATTGCTTTCGACGTCGATACCGGACAGTGTTTTATATTTTAAGGCTAACCCTAGCGTTATATTCACATCACATCTCAAGTGACAGGCTTCGCTGAGGTCACACACAAAGATTTAAATTTTGTCCGTTCTCCAGATATCGTGGACAGATATAAATTACATTTTACATCCTCTCGGGTAGTATACCTCTCTCGGCAAACTAGTGTATGGCTGTAATTATTGGTAACCTTTGTTCTCGCACTGTCAAGGGCTATGTTATGAATATTATATTCAAATTTATTCCCTTTCCTAACTTATTAGTATGTAACTAACTCACCTTCAAGCTTCCGAGAGTGCATTCTCGGAACACTCTTGGAATGCTGTATATATGTGGATACAGTGCACAGATTAATTATAACCAGAATCTAACCACCATATCCACATCCAGTCCAGAAATTAATATTTTACGCCTTCACTAGTTGATATCAAATCTCTTAGTCGTCCCTTACAAGTGATGGCTGCTGTACGTCATGTAATAGTGTATGGGTTTTTGAGACTATGACGTAGACTAGATATACAATATTAGAAATTAAAACAGTAAACACGAGGATTTGGGATCTGCAAAAGCACAATACTACTATCTCGACCTACTTATAGGAAAAAAGTATTTACATGGAATCCCCCACAAACATCTTTAACAGAGAGCATTTCCACACATTGGGTGGTGGATGGTCCAGGACTAACTCAGTGAGATGGAGTGTAAAAGGGACACGCCACGGATAACCTTCTGACTCTCCGGAAAATCTATGTCCTCAGTGGTGCATAGAGTGACAGGAAAGTGCGGTTATCTGACCAGGGAGTGCGGTTTGGCCCACAAGCATGCTAACAAGGTATCTCTAACTTCTGTTATCGTCAACAACATATCTTTTAATATGAGACTGCAATTTCTCATCCCCAGCCTAAAACCACTAGATGTCGTAAAAATAATGTAATACTAAGTAACATGTTCGATAAGAGACTACACATTACCATTAACTTAGAGTATCTAATCAGTCTCGCATCACTCATCTCAGAACTCTCAATGTCTTATTTATATGAATCTGCAACAAACCATTCCACAGAGGGCATTCTGTGGAAATAATAAAATAGTACACCGGTCCACCGTATCTATCAAACATATTATACAAGTATACTTATAACAATAACTCAGAGAAATACTCCCCATAATACCAACTTATCGCTCCCAGCTTCTGAAAGTGCTTTACTTTATTGGCCTAGAGCATTCTGGTAGTTAATGCTATAGAAATCGTACGGAAAGTTCGAAAGAATTTACTCGGTAAATTGATGTACAAAGGACATAACTCTGTACTTGGTGTGTCAAGGTCGATACAATTTATAGCGGACTCTTCCTCATGAAGTTATGAGCCAAAAGTTGGCGTACCAAGAGTTAGCGAGACAGGTACATTCTGGGACGCAGCCATGGAAACAAGCCGAAGGCATCCTGGGACCGGATGACACGTAGAGCTATGTAAAAATATGTTAAGATTTTTTATTAAATATTTAACATGGCACATTTATACAATATGAAGAACACAACTACATATACTTTTTGTATCTTTTCATTTCTTAATCTACTGTTCTATTGTTGTTTTAAAACCTTTCCAAACTGTACATGCATTATATACTTACAATAGTAATACAAAACAGGTTTATATCATTTTAATGAGTTGTAAGGAATTATGGTTACAGTTTTAAAGGATATTTTAACTGTCCAACAGCTGTTATGTCTACCTCAGTCTTTATTTAGATAAAGAATTTAATGTAACTTCACAAGTGTTATGGGGCAAATTTATAATTTATCGACACCCAGGAGAAGTGAGGATACAACACGATGGAGGGATTCTAACTACAAGTAACTACAAGGCCTTATGTTGGAACTTCCTAATCTAATTAATACACTTTGTGAAAGTAAGTAATGAACAACCCTGTGTAATATTTCTCAGACCTGATAACTTATAGATAAGTTTTTCATCATTTTCTCAACTTCTTATTCTACTACGTGTATGTAATTCTAGCCTAATAAAATATGTTTGTTACAAACAGTCCAAACATATTAATTTTAAATAATAATATCTACGTTACATTATTGGTGGTTTTCAGAAAAAAATGGAATTCCCATATTGGTTAAAAAATTATTTAAACTATACAAATTGGGCTTGAATCATACTTATATTACTGTTGCGTGTTGCAGGATCAAACATTTCTATCAAAACTGATAAATAAACCTGAGTAAAATTTCAAATGCAGTGCCAATCCTAACATCTGTGGACAGCAGGTAAAACAACAGCGAGGTAAAATATTTCAACAATTCACTAATAATTGTGTTAACAATACTTCAACGCAGTGTAATCAGGACAATTTCTGTGATGGACCCAGTGAGTTTCAGGAATATTTATTTGACTGTATTAGTCACATCGACATCCATATTGAGAGCCATGACTAGTTTCCCAACAAGATGGAATGCAGAAATCAGGAATGCTGAAAATGTGTTTACTGTTACGTTGTACTGCTATTCAGTGCAAATAAAGCCGAAGTTTACAGTTACATAAACATCACACAAGCAAAACTTACACAATGAAAGCAATAAATTCACAAAATATCTGTATAATTTAAACAGAATTTCTCATTTGGGTTGAATACGATTGTTCACCGTGTTTCTTGGAGAATAGAGTATACTCAGAATAAATCTAAATTTCTTGTCAAGAGTCTTTAGCGATTCGTGGTAGTACAGTTAATGTGTTGTGCGCGCTAAACCACTATTCACAGAATGTGTCACATATGTCTGTCTGTACTCATATTAATTTGACACATGACACATGAGTGTATAGCACGTCACATCTGACTGTAGGGTATTATCCCACATATCACCACTATCTCCGCCCGTACAATAGCTTTACTAATCTGTATACGCTACTGTATATTACTAAGTCTCAATTTATATTACTTTATTACTATAGTAAATCCAAATTAATGTGTATTGTACTGTTAATAATAATAATATTATAACCTTATACGTAACTGATATTGACATTTTACGCTATCAGTCGATGGCAGGCAACAAATTTTGCTTGCCTTTTAAATACTACTTTGCAAACAGTTTAAGAGCCATTATTGTCAAAAAAGAGTGGTAGATCAAATACTTTTTGCCCCCAAAATCTCTCAGTCCAACAAGAACAACTAAAACATGATTATTAAGTACTTGAATACCCGTTCAGTCCTCACAGGAACATGTCAAACAACTGAGGAATACAAATTAATCTCGTTATATTGGCTACGATTTTACTGACAAGCCTCTCCCACTAGTTTATAATAACGAATTCCGATTTATGTTTGTTTTTATATACGATGTATGTCAAACGAGATCGCCGATGATTGAAATTAGGTGTAAAACTCTATATTTATTTACACATCGGTATTGAACATCAGTTCCATTGGGAGCCCCGATTTCTGTCTGTCGAGAAAATTATTATCAAGTTACATCGTTCTCATGGGTAACCAAAAAAAAACTAATTAGTCAATAAACGCAGTATTTGTAAATATTAATCGTGTGACATTCTTTCAATAACCTACAAACACATCAGATTAAATTATTCGGTTAGATTGACTAGATTTATTCGAAGCTTGGGCATTTTAGTTTAATCTGCAATGGCATGTTTATAGCTAGTTAAGCGATTTTTAAGCTTTTTTGTGTTAGGAAGGATCTAGTAGCCACATTTATATTATCAAAGCTGATTTGGTAAGCTAGAATTACTTTCAGTCAAGGATGTTGCAAAAGCTTGTAAAAGTGGTTTGTTTCAATGATTAAAAAATTCCATTTCCCGAATTCTCCCAGATATGGAAATATAAAGGAGTCCAGAATCTTCTAGGGACTAGAATCTTCCATTATTTGAATTAACCAGAGGAACAGGGGATTCTTGGAGTTCGAGAGGTTCTACAGGCTAGTTTCTCTTTAGAAGCTGAAAAATTCTGATTTTTAAAAAGATATTTGTCTTAAGAATCGGGGATTTTATCTATAGAAGACTCTGAAGCCTGAGCTCCAGGAGTCATGAAGTTTATAAGGCCAAACATTCCCAGGAGCGTAAAGCCTCCAGAGGACTAAATTCAGGGAGCTTCTAGGGGTCAGAAGCTTCCAAAGGTGAGAAAGTTCTGGAGACTGAAACTTTCTACAGTTTAAGAGCTACGATGGCTAAAAATAGACAGTGGATTTAAAAAAACTGACGCAGCTAAAGGTGGAAATATTTTTAGAACTAGAGACTTCCGTAGCAAGGAGATTTCAGAAGTCATTAACAATAATACTCCGGAAGCTTCCAGAGGCATTCCGGGCAGAATTTCCTATATTTAAAAGATGTTAGGGGTCGGAAACTGATTTTCTATTTCCAAGATTTTAATCCTCTTTAATCATCTCAGTTAACAGTAATGTATATTTGAATTCTGTAAACGAATGTAACAGTAGTTACCTGCTGAAGATGCCGCATTATAAAGACACCTAAATTTATTTTCGGAATGTACTCTCTTGAAAGGCTAATGAAAAAACTATTTATAAATATTTAAAAAGATATTAGTTTCTTCTACTTTTAACTATAGAAAGACACGAAAATCAAAGACAATCCCATAATCAGTGTTATGATAACAGGGAGACATTCAGTAAGGAATACACCACTTACACAAATGCACCCCCTACTACGTTAGTTTACTGTGTGTACGTAGCGGGTATGCAATATGTGATAAGTTACAGTCTCGTATATGTAGATCCAAGCAGTAACATTGTTGGCTTCGCTTGAACGCTGTGTTTGAAGTTTGGCCTTGTTTAAATGTTAATGTTTCTCCTTGTTTAAGCCGCTCTCGCCGTTTGCTTCCCAATCACAGTGTGATAACTCTATTCGTCCAATTGGAGATAGCTATCAACGACTGATATACTTCTTACCTTAACGCTGTTAACTAAATAACTACAAGCACTCTTGTGCTGTTTGCTCTCCTATTTCAGTGTGAAAACTTGTTGTTAATTGGAGAACTTTGAACGCTTATATACTTCTCACCTTAACAATGTTTACGTCATAACTGCAAGCACGCAAGTCGTTTACTGCCTATTTAACTTGTCTCAATTGGAATTAATTAAAGCAATAAAACACGTTAGTAATAATAGCACCGATTGTTTTGATCTATGAATTTAAAAATTCTAAATATCTTTATCAAATGATTCAGTAAATATACTTGATAGGTATTTTTTATACACAAAAATACTGGAACTTCCCAATGTTTTATGGAATCCATTACTCAAATGTATATTACAGCACTTAGACCATACTCAAACGTACATTCTTATGAATATTGTATTTTAATTAGTATATTGCAAATGTTTAAATTTTATAATCAAATTAAAAAATCATGACTACTAGCCATGCAATGAATGGCAACCATATCAGGATTCTGTATTGTGTGAATGTTAAAAATCAGAAAACTTGGTTTATACTATTTACAGGTCGACAAATAAATTCAGGTAACATGAGGCTATTGGGCTATTTCTTATGTTTTCTTAGCTATAAAGTTCAAATATTCTATTGAAAATAGCCTAGGACGTAAAGTGCTTTTGCTATAGAAGAAATTATGAGTGGTGTATTTATTTCGGATGATAAAACACTTGCTGATTAGTAAATTACTAAGGATATAACATTAGTTGATGTAATGTATCAATTCAAAAAACTCAGAATCAGATTAAAACTAGATTTTGTCCCATTCAGCATTTATTTTTTCCTTTCATTTAGCTTTAAATCTCTTTTTTTTAAACTAACAGTAGACCCCCATCATTGATGAATCCCATTGCCCTTGGAATCTTGTTTCTATTGTTTTAAAACCTTGATGAAATCTTTCTCCCTGCTCATCACTTACTGCAACAAGAGTGTATAAATAGAATTTTAAGTGACTTTTGGCACTTTTGAGGTTTCGCTTCAATTAACTTAGGGATAAGGTAAACCAAATGCTTGAAGACTGCTCCTTCTTTATCTGTAGCCTTTACAAAATTTTTCATCAACCCAAGCTTGATATGAATTGGGGGAAAAAGCCCTTGCTTAGGGTCAACTAGGGGATTATTAGAAACATTTTCTTCGCCCGGTAAATAAGAAGTTGTTTCTAGCCATTTTTTTCTTCAGAAAATGCTGGTTTATAGCTCTACTATCCCACAAGCGTAGGAAAAACAGTATTTCGTGAAGCCATCCTGTAGCCCAATAAGGATAGCTATGACCTTTAAGTTATGACAAATTTGCCATTTAAACTTGCCATATTTTATTACTTTAAAATTGTCCTACATATTATCATAAGTTTTTTTTATTCAGACTGGATAGGCCACAGGAATGGATGGTTTTCATTTACATTATGAAGTAAACAACACTGCTTTCAGACTGTATTTAGAATAATCAATAAATATACGCTATTCTTTCGGATTATGACTTATTTCAAGCTCTTTCATCAAACCCTCAATATCAAAACATCCACACAAATTACCTTAAAAAACGTTGATATGCTACATTTCTTTTTTTAAAGGAAGTTATGCTTGTGCTCTCTGCTAAAATATTCTGCTCTTGTAACTTTAAATCCAAAAGTTCGGCTTGTTGCTTAGATAGGGCCTTAATCAAGAAAGAATTCATTAAGTTCATTTTTTTCCGGATAATATGAGGTTTTTTTTACATGTCCCGGGTTCGTAGTTATGATCAACAGTATCATTAATCAGATCTTGAGTTAAAGGCGCAATAACCTCATAAGCACTAAGATCTGGGTTTTCAATATCACTACATTCAAATGGAGGTGTAGGTATCGGTAGGCCTTCCCCATGAGGAACAGGTCTAATTTCAGATGGCACATTAGGGTAGTCAATTTGTTTTTTTCTTTTTTGAATAGCTTTTAGTATTAGTTCAGAAATAGCAGTTATTACAGGTACAACAAACAGTATAGACCTTCTATTACCTTTCATCCAATAAACGAGAGTGACGTTGCAGCTGACATGACCAACATGAGAAGCCCAATGATTCTCTTGACCTCCAATCTTACTTCCAAAAAATATATGTTGCATATGTGCATATGTTTTTTCACACTTTTAGTCATCACCCATTTTTTAACTTTAACTAAAAATCGGCCACAAACATAACAAAACTTATCAAGTGAACTTTTACACTTTCTTTGTGATGTATCTGCCACTTATGACGAATATAAAGAAAACCGCATAATTTAATCCAGTTAATGAAATAGGAAGTTGCAGTAAAAATATATTTTTAATGGAAAATTATAACAAAAATTAAATATGCATTTATTAATGTAATGAAAATATAAAACACTAAGTTGCAATGTAAATTTTGGTACACATTTAATTAATGTTATAAAACACGTCTCAGTTGGTTTTTATTGAAGTATGCTTTTGCGACAAACTCAATTATTTCGCCAGAAATACCTTAGACTGGAATAAACTACAATGGCCACAGGTAAACACGTTTTCACCGAAATAGGCTTCTCAGACATTGCGTACGTGTATATATTATTGATCGGGGCATCAACATAAAATCCATTTCCTTTTCAAAATAACATATAGTCCCACTACTCATCACACCGCAAGTCTGTAATTGAAAGCTATGAACTTCTACTCTAGCATTTTCCCGTTATAGTTTAATTGTTAGTTTTCTTGTTTGATTGTCGTTCATTATGATCTATTACAGAGAAACTTTAATTCATGGTACTTATAAAAGCTTTTTCACTCTCCGACTTGATGCCCCTAAAACACTGCTTTTTAAACTTAAATCTAAAATGAATCAGAGGATAGGAATATTTTTCAATGTTTATCAACTAATTGATGAGAGCTTAGAACGTCATTTAAAAGAAAGGCTATATGCCCTCGTATCCCTGTCTTTTCAGCATGAAATGTTGTGCGAAGCAGTGGGTAACTTCTATATAAAGAGTATAATAAGTATGGTACAAATGCATTATATTTTTAGTAACCGATTCAATATACGGTTTTCTAATCTAATGTGTTTATTCACTTGATTCCCATTAGAGTTTCACTTTTAGTTTTAAATATAGCAGGTACACTTCTTGATATCAAAGTACACAAATTCATTCTCATCTAACGAAACCCCGTATTTATTTTTAACTATGACGATCTAATTTATCCCGTTATACTTTTTTCATTTTTTAGACTTTTTATTCTTTAATTAAAACAGTGTTATTAGTAAAGCATGTAAAATTTTATGAAACATATATTAATTAAGGTACATTTTAATGAGGCATTACTTTCTTGTGTGAGCTTTTTGTTTTGGATCTTCGCTATGGGCTGCATCATTTGAGTGAATGTCTTCTAGTGATGGATGATTATATATATATATATATATATATATATATATATATATATATATATATATATATATATATATATATATAAAACGGTTCTTATCTAGGCTTTTGTTATAAAACTTCTATATTTGTTATAGAAAAATATCTTTTAATTAATTATGTTATCCTATTTTGAACTGTTCATTTAATATTATAACTAAAAGTAATGTATTTCAAAAACATTTGCATGGAAAAGTTTAACTTTGCCTAATAAACTTACTTACATTGATGTTTATATAAACTCTTCCAACTCACCTCATAAACCGGCTGTATAACTTGTTATGTCAAAAGCAGTCTATAAATAATTGGCTGTGGCCACTACAAAGCTGAGGGCCTCGTTATTTCTTTACAAACATCAACACGCTGCCTGACTTTCCTGTATATATCACACAACTTATCATGCTCTGTATGCAACACAATTTGTAGCCTACGTTAATATTAATTTTTATTCATTCAAAATGTAGTTTTTCACCGATAAAAGTTAAAATAAATACTGTAGGACAAACCGTTCTCATTTTTTAATATAATAACTGTGCGGCTAATGATTTAGAGACATAACCAACTCTGCTTTTAATAATAATTTATTTGAAATCGCAACCGAAATTATATTTCTTTATGTGCCTCGTAACGTAAAATTTTAATTTTTTAAAGAAAAAAAATAATTTTTTTAAGTTTACTTGGTTTAATCGCAAAGGAAAGTATAATCTCGATATATTAAAAGATTTACAAGGAACAATGAAATATTTTACAACTTCTAACATTGCGATTGGAACTCAAATCTTTATCACTTTTAACCTACGAGTAACAGATGAACATACTTTTTTACTTATCGAGACTGTAAACTATTGCAAGATTAATTAGTTTTTGTTGAAGATGAAACAGAATAAATTACACTTTGAGGGTCAGAATAGGAATAAAAAGGTGCAGTTTTATAGAATATTCTTGTTCTTCAGTGCCATTCTCGAGTCAGTCGATAAACTCGATTGAAAATATTGACGTTTGGATAAGTTTACAGAATTATTTTTCAATTATCCGTTTTGAGAAATAAATCTTCGGAGCTTGTTAGTGTGTTTACAACTGTGCATAATACATCTGAAAATCATCAATTAAAAAACTTCATAAGGAGGAGTGACGGTTACACATCGGTACGGATAGGCCTCTCTAATGGAGAAGTAATGGTAAACACATTGGAAGAGCAAAGCCATTCAAATGTTTAAGAAGCGGTAAACACTCATAGTGGAAGAAGTGGGTAATTTAAATGGAGAAGTAGTGGTAAACACATCATGATGAATAAGCAATCCAAATTGAGAAGTAGCGTTAAACACAGTAATAGGGGTCGGCCGCTCTAATGGAGAAGTAGTGTTAAACACATTGGGTGGAGAAAGACATTCAAATGGATAAGTAGTGGTAAACACACATAGTGGAAGGAGTAAGCCATTTAAATGGAGAATTAGTAATGAATACATTAGAAGGGATAAGCAATCCAAATTAAGAAGTAGCGTTAAACACAGTAATAGGGGTCGGCCGCTCTAATGGAGAAGTAGTGTTAAACACATTGGGTGGAGAAAGACATTCAAATGTATAAGGCCCCCCATCCACTTACAGTTTCGAACTGCAGTTCTTGACTGCAGTCAGAACTGTGAACGGTGGACTGTGGACTGTTGAAAAATGTTCACGTCAGTACGGACTGCAGTCGCGGACCGCAGTCCGTTCGGTGGCATGG
Source organism: Homalodisca vitripennis (assembly GCF_021130785.1). NCBI lineage: Eukaryota > Metazoa > Arthropoda > Insecta > Hemiptera > Cicadellidae > Homalodisca > Homalodisca vitripennis. The sequence goes on from NW_025780025.1 coordinate 22,788, forward strand.
TTGTCGTGGTCAGTCTTTCCGGTGTTTTTGCCGTAGGTGTGTACTTTGTAGTTATTATTCGTTATATTATTTATTATATTTTTAGTTATATTATTCGTTTTGTGGCTGTAGGAAAAGTGCATTCTAAGTTCTTATCGTATGTGAAGTTAAAAGTGCAATGTCTACGTTTTGAAGATTTGGCAGCATACGCTGTAATAGCGGTAGCTATTAAAAAACGCAAGAAACGAAGGCATCAAATGTGGAAAAAAGAATGGCTTCAGAGAAGAGATTTAACCACGTTCACCTTCTTAGGGAGCTTGAAGCATATCCTAGAGACTGGAAAAACTACTTAAGAATGGACGAGAAAACGTACTTTGATTTATTACGTATAGTAACACCATGATTACCAAACAAGATACAAAAATGAGGGAAGCCATTACACCACATGAAAAACTGACTGCGACATTGCGGTATAAGCACTGGCAGAACAATGGAAGATTTAAAAAGTTTTCAACGAGAATTTTCCCCCCAAACATTAGGAAGAATAATTCCAGAGACCTGCTCAGCTATTGTCAAGGCCTTGAATGACTATTGCAAGGTTAGTAGCCTAATGTGTGTTTCAAGTAGTTTTGAAAAAATCCATCCAAATATGAAACCAGATTAAAAGTTAGAAAAAGAAATAAAGTAGGTCTTTGTTGTTTTCGAATGCCCAAACATACTGTTAAGAAATTACAATATTTTTAATCTGCTTATGGATTTGTTAAGGTACATAGCCTACACATTGTATTATTGTCACTACTTTTTGCTAATTTTTAAATTACAACTCCAGTATCTCTAACGATTACGAGTTCATTTCTGTGTGCACACAACATTTAACCATTTTTATAAAGTAGTAAAAGGTAATGAAACTCATACAAAAATTATTGTAAACATTATATTATCCATACTTGTATTTGTTGCGTTGTACAAACAACACATTTACTTTTTATAACTAAGGAAGAAAAAGTAAAAAAAATCAAATTTAATTAATGTAAGTATAAAGATAAAAAGTAATACGTACCTATGGTGTATGTTTAACCACAAATGAGTAAAGTAATAATTATAAAAACTATGACACTGTCAAACATAACATTGCAATCTAGTATTACAAACACATGGCAGCTCACAACAGTACCGCATATGAATAAAGATTAAAGTGTAATTTTAATTGAGTGCAAAATATATTTCACCACAAACAAAAAAAAAATAATAAATGTAATTTGTTCAACTTATAACTCTCAATGTACTCAACTACTGGAGTAGGCCTACTAAAAAACCGCACAGCTTGGGTTGTGAAAAGTTTACAGGTTTTAAGCCTACTTGTTAATAATAGAACACTTAATTTAGATTTGTATAGTTGACACTGAAGCCCAGACATGCTGTATCATCATACATTGGTTCATAGGTTGATCTACCTCCTGAACTTGGGGTAACACTAGCTGCCGATGGTTGTTGTGGAACTTGAGTAAAGAATACCTGGGTTAACTGTAGCAAATCGTGTTAGTCCACCTAGTTCTGCTTCAAACAGGGCATCATTAATGATTTTCTGCGCATAAATCCTTTGCTCATTGTTCAGCAATCTCAGCTTTTGAGCAACGTTCTTCCCAAAGGCGTCGTAGTGATCTTCTTCTTTTGTTGTTGCCAGTCGTTGTCCAATATTAACCAAGACTTGATCACACGGGGACAATTTTTTTTGCCGTTTAAAAGAATCTTTAGGTTCAGGTGTTGCAGAGGTAATATTGGAAGCGGTTCGAGCAACTTGAGGAGGATTCTGTAGAGATTGGGGCGCTGGTACATTTTCCTCAGCATCTAATGGTTCTTTTTGTTGAATCGTCCAGCATCTCCTGTAAAAAAAAAAATGTTTGAAAAAAATGTCAAAATCCGTGACTTTTCGCGGATTTCCTTTATTTCCGTGCCCGGTAGACACCCTGTCATTACTTAATAATGAAACCACAATATCAATAATGATTCAGTTATCACCACAGTACATTCTTAACTACTTATTTATTACTTTCTCAAAATATTATATTGAAAAAATTACAGAGGGGGTGGCGAACGGAAAACGAAGGGGTGATACGGTTCTCGATGGGTTTGATTTCATTTAAAATTTGTTCCGTACAAAACGCTGGTCTGAAATATGACAGCTGACAGTTTATGAATTGTTTTCAGGTACCGAATACAGCCGAGGAGTGGAAACAAATTGCACAGGAGTACGGGGAAAAATGGAATTTCCCCAACTGCCTAGGCAGCATGGATGGAAAGCATATAGCCATAACACCACCACCTGGAAGTGGTTCCTTACTTCTATAACTATAAAGGGTTTCCATAGTCAGGTACTTTTCTGCATTGCTAGTGCAAACTATGAAATAATTTATTTTCATTTTGGTGTTAATGGCCGGGTATCTGATGGAGGAGTTCTGAAAGAGACAGACTTCAACAAGAAACTAACAGATAAAAGCCTCAATTTACCTGAAGAGGGCATTGTAGACGGCGAAGCTCTTCCATACGTATTCATTGCAGATGACGCCTTCCCCCTAACTGAGGTCATAATGAAAACCCTTTTCCTATAGGGTTGCAAACAAACCTAGAAAGGTATATAACTACCGACTCTCAAGAGCACGCCGAATGGTCGAAAGTGTTTTTGGGATTCTCGCTGAGAGATTTCAGGTTCTACAAAAACCAATCACCTTCATTGACCTTGAAGAAAGTGAATAGTGTTTGTTGTTGCGTGCTGCTACCTGCACAACTATTTGCGTTAGGACAATCCCTCAAAGGTACTCACCTAAAGACTGGTTGGATTTAGATGACGACGAAGTTGGTGTGTCTAAGCCTGGACCAAGAACCAGCGATCACATGGCATTACAAGTAAGACAAACCGATCGCCCCAATGGCTAGTGCAAAAGAAGTAAGAAATAAATTTGTTCATTATTTTTAGCAACAAAGGAAAAGTGGAATGGCAAGACAGATACATCTCTTAGTTTATAATGATTATTTGAAAACAAAATACCTCGATGACAAACTGTAAGTTAGTTGTAGCATTGTGAATACATTATTTAACCGCAAAACTAGTAATTTAATTCTCTTACCTCGTCTTCACTGAACTCTTCCCTTCCTTCTCCTAAGTTGGAAGTCCCTCCTAGACATTCTTCCTGGTCAATAAGAAACAAAAGTTCTCTGTAGTACCACAGCTTTGGTACATATATATCGTCTGTACCACTGCCAGAACGTTGAGAGCTGTTACCTTTCTTTGTTCCTTACGAAATGCACTTCTGATATTGTTTATCTTCTTCAACACATCGCTTTTTTGTTGCAGTACTGTCAAACCCTTTCACTACTAATAGTAAACTACGGTGGGCTGCTTCCTTCTTTTCCCTATTGTGATAGTCTTTTGACTTAACCTTCCATACACATTCATGTTTCCTAAACTCCTCTATAAACTGTAAAAGATTATCCTTCGACCAACACTGGCCATGATTGCCGCGTCACAAACAAAACAATGCGCAACCACCAAACGCTCACCACTCAATGACGCATGAGGCCGACACGGAGCAGCTGAGCTAGCGCATGCGCATATCTCGCAGCTTGGACTGTCGACTGTGGCCTGTCACGGGAGCCTCCACTAACTAGCAGTTCCGCCTGCAGTCCGATCGTTGAACTGTCGCACCGTGCGACAGTTGACAGTCCAACGATTCGCCTGCCGGATTCCCCATCCACTTACAGTTCTAACTGCAGTCCCGGACTGTCTCAGTCCAGGACTGCAGTTAGAACTGTAAGTGGATGGGGGGGCCTATGTAGTGGTAAACACACATAGTGGAAGGAGTAAGCCATTTAAATGGAGAATTAGTAATGAATACATTAGAAGGGATAAGCAATCCAGATGGAGAAGTAGTGTTAAACACGTTAATAAGGACCGGCAGCTCTAATAGAGAAGTAGTGGTAAACACTTTGGGAGGGGTTAGCCATTCAAATGGTTAAGAAGCGGTAAACACAGAGAGAGAGAGGTAGACCATTCAGACGGAGGTGAAGCGGTGAACACAGCGGAAGGGATAGGTCATTTAGATGGAGGCGTTGCGTTTAATACTGAGGAGGAGTAGCCCATTCAGATGTAGTCGTAGCTGTAAACATGGCAACAGGGGTAGGGCATTCAGAGATTCGCTATTAGAGGCGGTGAATTCAGAACATATTGTCTGGGCTGCCGAGCAGACGCTATTAAGGTGATCTATATTTCCTTAACTGGGGTAAAATCTGTGGTCGATTTCATTAAATGTATTTGCACTTTTTTTATCTTTAGCCACAGCTCTTTTATATTTGTTATTTTAAATATGAAAAATCTGGTTGTTTCAGAATAAATTACATGCATTTGTATGTAACTTTTGCTTAGGCGTACAGTAAAGCCTTTAAAGAAATACGTTACTGTATATAATATACATAATATTTGTAAAAGTTTAACTAGTTTTGTTTTTAATAATGGCAAACCGTATAATTTTCCTATATTTTTGTTATATAGTAAATATATATGTAATTTTAAATATATTTTATTCATTTCCGTAGGTTATAACTTTAAGATTATATCATTCCCACGGGAATTTTAATCGTCAGGGGTACGAAAATGTTATTAAAAATAATAAATTTAAAAAGTAACCTAACAGTTTATTGCAGCACCATAAGACGTAGCATTTTTAGTAAAATTATGCGGTTCGATCCAATTCAATTACAAATGATGATTTACGCCTTTACAAGGTGATTATGAATACCGCTCTATCTAATAAAGTTACGGTGCGCTGCTTGTTGGGCAAGTACATATACAAGCACATAAAACAAACTTAGAATATAACGCGTTTGAAAGGAACCAAACCAGCTTCTGAGTGGACCGAGGATGGATACGTAACAGTGGCGAATCTAGAAGAACATCCGGTGTTAGGGGCGGATGTCCACTGCCAAGTCTATAAGTATTTTAATTATATTATATATATCTTCAATCCTTATCTATCAAAGTTCGCACACCTATTTTTCCTAATATTTAATATTTCACCACTTCCTTCAACGTAATGAATATATCCTTATAAATGAAAAATGGCTTCATTAGACTGGTAAAGTTAGTGCTGTACATCCCTTTCATCCACTGAACCACTCCGTCAAAGACGTAGAGAAACAGAGAGACATGTGACTTATTTCCGTTCTGGTCAGTAGGAGAATCATATACCCACTTTGCCTCAATTCAAAGTCCGAAAGTGTTTATGTAAAAGCAAACAGTTCTAATTAAAGGAGATTACTTTTAAAAAGCTCAAAGTAGATTTTACTATAGCGATTAGTATTTAACAACGTAAACTATTAAAGTGTATTAAACTGATACATTAATAAAATGCTATTTATTGTGATATTGATTTTAGTAATGTTAAAAAAATTAAAACTATAGTTTATAAATTGTAAAATGTGTGTGTTATTGAAGCAAGGTAGACTCTAGAGACTATGAAAATAAATAGATGAGATAGAGAATTTCTTCAAGGACTTTGATGTAAAGCAGAAAATGGTTCTGGCTAAGTGACTTCTTGGACTGTGGGTTTTAAACTTAAAGTAAATAATTGCTCACTGAATTGTAATGGGTCCACCTATGGTCTATTTTGCGTACTACGCTGCATTAGTATTGTCTTCTTTGATTATTATAAATCTACAATTAGACTTAAATCTAGATAATTTCATCTCACTATTTTTATTTTTTATTTCTAAATGAAATGCTATGTAGAACTTAACGAGAGTTGTGAAATTTAAATACTTGCTCAAATATCAGTGGCACCGTACACAATAATACGATAAATTTATCGTCGATGTTTATTACATTTACATACTCCTTTACTTTCCTTAAACAGTATAGGAATTCTCTGGTAGTAACACACCAAAGTTTGATTATCAGTGGAATATATTTTATAATATATAAGTACCTACTCTTTGTACTATAATTACTGTACAAGTACTGTATTCTGTACAGGATGGACATGCTAAAATGCGTTGATCTTATATCGAGAATTAATGTGAGATATATCAGTACTGTACAATTTATTTTTATCACTTTCGATAAATTATATTCTTTATTGTAATTAAATCTTGCTAGAATATATCAAATATTTTTATGGTTAACTTCCATTGCTTTAACTAAAATAAAAAACGGTAAATAGAATAAAACTGAGCATTGACCAATTTTAAGTATATCCGAGTTGAAAACCAATTTTCAATTGTCTTTTAGTAAGTCTTTGATGGATGGCAACAGAAAATTAAGGTCACAATGTACGAAATATCTATCGTCCTGATGGTATAATATGGAAAAGTTAAGTATTGGAGGACCACCAGCCAATCCGTTTTTAAATTGATAACAACGTTTCATGTTTTTAATGTGTATGGATCTTAATTCGCATATTCAGACTTATGAAATATCATTAGTAAAAGCCAACATTACCACCACAATACTGGCAAAAGCTGCTGCTTGTATCGCTAAGAATGTTCTGTAAAGTGTAAGTGGTGATTCATAAAGGAATATAAATTATTTTTTTCTTTTGAGGAAAACTTTCAGTAATTAATTTCATCCCCGAGATTGAAGACGGTTGGTAGAGAAGGGGCGAGAAGGAGTAGGGGGAGATATGAAGATGAATGAGGGAAACGAGGTTACATATTTGTCACCTCCGCGCCCGCAGCAGATTATGCAGTCCTTACATCAGATTGTTTATTGCACGTATTTGGAAATAAACTGATTGTGGATTTTCCAAACCAAATAAAACTTAGACAGTTTCATAACGTTTCCATACGAACTTTTAGTAGACAATAACATTAATAACTACTTATTGTTGTTTTAGAATTAAAATTTGTAGTACTATAAACATATAATATTGCTTACTAAATATGATAAGGTGTTAACCGATGCTCCCCTCGGATTACCTCATTCTATGAGAATAAATAAGGGCTAAAGAGAGTTCCTTGGAATTCCTCAGAAAATGTTATTTATATTGATTCCTCGTTTCGTAACCTATATCTATCATCAAGCGGAACCACTAACAGAAAACACGTAGCAAAATATTTCTAAACACTGTGCTACAAAATACATGCTGATAATATTTTTATTATTATTACTTTATTAAGTCCCGAAAAATTTATTAATTAATAATAAAGAAAGGTAAATCTTTAAATAAATCTTTAATGTTTATTCTTCGCTATATTTCTAAACTACGTTGAGGACTGGATGCATTTGAGTAAACATAAAAAAATATTGCACAACTCTAGCTATAAATAGTCAAATTAAATTTGTGTCTATTAATGGTATAATATCTTCAAATAAAAATATTTAAAACATCGATTGGCATCATCCATAATATTATACGGTCTCAAGTTATTTAACTTGACATATAACAGGAGATAATTGTGCAAGTAGATTCATTGGGATTTCTATTGGTGCTGGAAATCATGTGAAAGAATTTTTCCAAACTCCAAGTATATATTGGGAAAACTATAACTTACTATTAATAAGTATTATTATTTTTTTTACGTTCGCTAACTAAACGTATATGTTTGTTTTTGTGCCTGTTCAGCTTCCTGCTTGAGTATATAACTCCATAAAGGTATTTACACTAACAACTTACAAGGCATTTCAATCTATATTGGGCACAGGGTAAGACAAAACACAAAATTAAACTAAAATGTTACAATAAAGTATAAATTACTACTACAAGAGCGCACTAAACACATTGTATAATATTTTACACGAGAAAGTGTACTCGTACGTTCAGATCGGTCGCTCTGCTCAACAAATTATAATGCAATATTATATATATATATGTGTGTGTATATATATATATATATATATATATATATATATAAGTAGATATGAATATGGGGTTTCTAGACCACTTTTGGGACAGTCAGAAAATCAACATAAAATACTGTTTAAAGGACAACAAACGAATCTGTAACTAACGAATGAAAAATTACCGAATCTATAGCTGTTTGCTTCTACTTTCTAGAGCTGTCAAATCAATCTATTTGAAATGTCTGCTACGACGAAAAATCTTCTACTCTACAAAATTGACGGTAACACAGTCTTTATCTTTAATAGTCTTCTTTCCAGTAACAACCAAGTGTAATTTATCATGTTTATTCAATTCTTTAATCTTTTTTTCATCCAAAACATTCAAAAGTCTGTTCGGTAAGTGTACTTTATTATCTTCCAACTCGGCAATTATTGTAAACCCGAATTTATCTTTTATTTTCTCCAAATTCAAAATTTTGTATTTCTTATTTTCTTCTAATTCATTCAACTTCTTATATTCTTTAAACTTGAATTCACCAACAGCGTTCAACTCTTTCAAGAACTCCATTTAGATAGAAAAAATTTAAAGACGGAAAAAATGAAATTTGCTAACAATCACTCGAGAAGTCGAGGGAATTGCCAACATCTTCATTGTTTGACGAGGTTCTTCATTTAATTTCTCCAAATGTATTATAAAATCATCGAGGATTTCTAGCTTAAAATCGTAGACAAATTCACCATCCAGATAATGAAAAAATACAGGTAATATCTTTTCATAATAAACGTGTGTATTTAAACCAACAAACCTAATGTATTCTTTGAAAAGGAAAATAATTTTGTCAATGGTTCTAAGATATAAGTAAAAATTTTTATTCTGTTTTCTAAATTCTGTAACAAAATGTGTTTGCTTCTTGTCTCCATATTGTAATTTTCTAAGCAGGTTATTCAAATGTGTTAATTTATTTCGAAATTTCTTAGGTTTAGGTCTTTCGTACAAAATTAAATTACAACCTCTACAAACTAAATATCTTTTATCGATAATTTCTCCTCTATTAGAACACTTGTAACAGTTGGCATTATACTCTTCCATTTAAACAAAAAGATTTTTTGTTTAAATGGAGATTATGGAACTAAGTCTACCGAGATATAAATTTTTCAGCACAAATGTTTATGTTTACATTTCTACAACAGAGATAAATAGAAATAATTTCATTCTACTGTACAACTATTTAGGATATTTTGTCTATGATTACAAAGATTATTCCGGAAGAAATCGAGATTTTTCATCAGCGAAAGAGTATATTTTTGAAGTTTTAGAAGGAATGAAAGAGAATAATATGAATTTAGCAAATTATTTTTCTTAAATAAAAAATCTATTCTACTAAATAGTCATCAAACAACATGAACTCTCCAAAAATCACTTCAGTTTCTAGCATTTAAAGAACTTACCACAGGAAATAGTTATAAAGACTTCTTTGAATTACCTAAATATGTTAAACAAATGTTGATATTTTCCTTAAGTGAAAACGAATCCTTAAATGAAAACGAATTCAGAGAACTTTTAAGTACTAAAAGGTGTTCAATGCAATTTATTACAGACAACTTAGATAGTATAAATATGTTAAATGTAATAGGAGATTTTAAATTAAATAATAGAAAAATAAGAAAAATATTCCGATTTTTACAAAATAAACTAAAACACCAACAATCTGACATTTTTCATCGCTTTTATGCTAAATTTCATTGTTTATTTGTTGAAATGTTGAGAAGACAATATCCATACTGGCCAAGGAATATGCATACAGCTAGTTTTTTAACAAGTCTTTGTAAACAACAAGATTTATCAAAGGAATTTATAAGAGATCACGCTTTTGTTGTAGATTGGGATAAATTATATGGAAAAAACATTCACGAAACAGATATATTGTGTGTGTGTGATTCTGACGAAGAAAATAGAAACGTTTGTCATTCAGCAATTCATTACGATATAATGAAAGACATACAAAATGAATGATTTGTCATAGTAATGTTTCCTTGTTTCTATACACAGCTCAACGATGAGTTTTTTCCTCTATGCGTCAAGTGTAACCGCAACAAGCGCACGCTGCACATCACTCACGCTGGGTGTGGTCACTCTTTGTTATCAACAGTGTATCTGTAATCAAGTAACTATTTTCATACTGTATATTGTAGTGATGTAAGAGGTTAATGTAATTGAACAAGTGAATACTTTGAAACGGTACCATAGGGAGTGTGTTAAGGTTTTGTTACAAATTGAACAAAGTGGAATTGATAATATTAAGCAGAAGTATGATAGTGGTAATTTAGTGCTTTCAAAACGTCCAAAATATAGCGTTGAATCGCTGCTGAAAGAAAAAACGTCTAAAGCCAAGGATCCATCAAAGTTACATAGCTACCTTGTAAGTCTTTTAGTTAACTCATTAACAGTAAATGAAGAGCCACTTCCACTACAATCAGATCAGACTGCTGTTTATAACTTCCTCACTAAATGTAGTGATAAGCTTAAAATAAGCAACGCAAAACATTTTTAACATGTATGCTGTTTATGGCCATTATCTCTGCATTTACAAAAGTTTTTTTGAAGCTGAATACAGGGATGAGACATGGAAAAGGCATTTGAAAATTAATTTTAATATAAGTGATGGTTATGCAAGCAATCTTATAAGTGTTGGAAAAACTTATAAACAAATACCCAAAAACTTCAAAACTTATCAATATCAGTACACACATTTCTACAGATCAAGAAAGAAATAAACACTATGTTGGGAAGGAATGAAGAATACAGATTGTTTTGGAAAGATCAACAGTCCACAGTGGTGTCACCGATGTCGTCAGAACAAAGAGAAGGAATGAATATGTATTAATCACTACGCCTGCATCATATCTGTAACACTTCCGCCAGTGATACCAAACAATGACCTTGCTTTGCGCACGCCGTGTGTGGTACAAGGACAGTAGTGACACCAAACAATGACCTTGCTTTGCACACGCCGTGTGTGGTACAAATACGATGTGAATACGTCCTTTAAAACGATACTTATGTTTCATCTTTAATTAATAAAAAACAACTTCTTGAAATATCTTCAATGTATTTTATTTATTCAATCCTTGTAATAACTTTTTAATTTAACGTTTAAAAATTATTTGTTAATAGAAAACAAGAACATATTAAAAGTCTTTTGTTATTGAATTTCTCTAATATCGTTCTTAATCACATCATAGGCTAAAAATTTCTCAGAAACCACAACCACATAACATGTCGAGTTTGTAAACAGCTTTTTGAAAATCCATATTGATAATTATATCGTTCTTTGAACCAGAAATATTTGTCAAACTCTTTGTTGTATCATTGACATAAATAGGTCTATTCGCTAAAAATTCTTTAGGATTGTAATACATTTCCTTATTATTACAGTAAACTTTCTTAAAATCTTGATACATCTGATACATGATTCTGAAAAGACCTCCTGAAATGTTTAAGTTTTGTAATTCATCTGGATAATAAGAACCGTTCAATTTTACTCTGATATTTTTTACATTCAAACTATCAAAACTTTGAAGGATTTTTCTCTTGATTATTCTGTCTATCTGTTTGAAAACCTATGATAACGAACTTGGGATTGAAGATATTTCTATAAATGTTTGTGATATCGAACGAATAAGTTGTTCCGGAAATACCTTTTTGTTCAATACATTGCCAATCTAGAAAATTAAACATAATGTTTTGACTTTTTGTAATTTCATCAATCAATCTAATTTTACTCGTGGTTTTATAATCAATCATTGGAACTCTAATAAAAAAAATCTGTAATTGTTATTTTTCCATCAACAGGCATAACATTTCCAGTTGCAGTCTTCAGAATCACATCATCGTCTTCTGCTCTTATAAAACTTAGATAAAATCCTCCTTTATAGATCGGAATAGTAACATTTTCAAAAAATCCTAATCCAAAATGAGATAAATTTCCAGCTGCTTCAAAAACACCAAATTTAAAATCTGATTCAAAGCCATTAGAAGTTTGAGAAATAACATCACTTTCTGAATACGAAATAGTTTCCTTTAATTGTGCTTAATTGGCCACAGTTTTGACTTCTTCTATCAATTTATTGTGTTTTCTTACTGCAATCTTAGAAAATAAAAACGGTATAAAATTATCGATTAATCTAACATTATCAGTTCCAAGATATGCTTGACCATCTTGTTTTGTTAAAGTTCCAGAAAATATAAAACTGGAAGTTAGACGAGCAAAAGTTATCTCCAAAATCAATATTAAACTCAGTTCTTTTATTCGGTTCATTCAAATGTTGTTTACTAATTGGATAGAAATTTTTAAACTCCGCCCTTTCAATATCACTAGCATATTTTCTGTAGTCCGCCATTTAATAAGACAAATTTTAAACATCATGTATAAGAAAGATATCATTTTTTTCATCGATCTAATGTACGTTTTTATAAGAAAAGATATAAATTTTATTAAAATAATTAAAAAGATTAGAGTCATTTTTAATGATCTACTTCGTCATATTCGGGATTCTCTTCCTTAAATTTTGCGATCTCGGTCACATATTTCAATAAAATTTGCACAGGATAGTAAACGCTATCTATAATATTGTTCCAATCAACTGTATCTTTATTTTCATCCAAAAATTTTATACTCAAGTGTTGATAGAGACAAAGAACAGACATATGATCTTTTAATTGATAATGTATATTTTCTTGAATGAACTCTGGGGACAGATTTTGATATTTAGCAATGTTATACCAATTTAATTTGCTTACGTATAATCTCATCATATCTTCGGATAATTCATATTTTTGAGAAATATCATCCCAATGTTCTTTTTTCAAATCTCTTTCGTGTTGCATTATAAAAAGATCGAAAGCACTGTAATGTCCCGCCATCTCTATTTATTAAGAAAAAATTTTCAAGTTTTTTATAAATTGGCTCTTTTTAGCGTTACATTCAGCACATTTTCCAGAAACTCTTTTAACTCCATTGATATTTGCGTAATATTTTATATCATTTGTTGCAGTTTTTTCTTTACATCTCACACAGTATATGAGCGCCATTTATATAAGGAAATTTTATCATGCATAAAACCCTGCGAGAATACCTATTTCAGTAAGATCTTCCTCGAACTTATTAATTTTTTCTTCTAATTTTTGAAATTTGACAGCATAAGAATCATTGTATTCAACAAATTTATGACCAATATTCTCAAAAGTTTTCGTAGCATCTAAACTAAACTTATCAAAAGACTCTTTAAATCTAGTAAGTTTTTCATTAATTTCACCAACATCGTCTACTGATCTTTTACTTCTTTCTTCAAGTTTTTCATAGACTTCTGTTGTAAAATCTTTAACATGTTGTTTATGATTCTCGTAATTTTTGTTTAGTTCATTAAACATTTTATTATGATCTTCTAATTGAATCATTACAACAACATCAAATGGATTAATTCCTTTACTAACACTGCTAATTCTTTTTCCTTTAAAATCTAAGGCATTTTTAACATTCGGATCATGTAAATCAACAATATCGATGTTTTCTGATAATTTTAGAGGTTTTAAAATTTGTTCTTTAACAACAACATCATGTTTGTCAATACCAGGTCGAACACCGACAATTCTTTTTTTATTAGCCAAACTAACATAATTCTTTTCAACTTTGATCGCTTCAGTAATTTTATCAGCTTTTTCGATATGAGACATTAAATTGGTAAATATTTTTTTTGCACCATCTTCAAATTCTTTTTTCAATGTTTTTATTTTATCAGCAACTTCATTTGAACTCATGAAATTTGCAAGTTTGTTATCATATTCTGCTTTAAAATCTTCAATCTCGACAGCAAACATATCTGAATCTGGAAGGTTTTGTAATAAATTTTCTAACTTGTTATCAAACTCATTTCTCAAACTATCAAAATTCAAACTATTATCTACATTTTGAATAATTTGTGTTCCAAATACGTCAAAAATATTTTGTGAATCCATATTTATTAAGCAATAATTTGTTAACAACTTCTTTAAAAATCTTTACCATTACTCAGTTCATTCAAAACAAAAACACATAAATGGCCACAAATTGGGGGATCTTTATAGTCTTGAATCTGAGAATCATTGTAGTAGTAGAACGCTTGATTTTTTTAAATATTGGATCAATTCTCTCGGTGGTTTGTCCTCAATTCTTCCATACGAATCAAAATAACATGCATTCTTATCATTTTTATAATAACAAATCCAATGTGTTCCACTTCCCATAATCGAGTCTAAATTCACAATTCCACATTCAAATTTCTTAACTTTTTCAGGTAATGTATCTCTCATGAAGATTCCTCTAAAATATTTAATATTTTTGCAGATTTCTTCCAATTCCCTTCCCCGAATGTTAAAGGTTTAAATTTTTTTTTTCAATGTTTGATTTCACGTAATTCAAAGTTTTTTCATCTAATCCAGATCCTGTAACATCTTCCAACTCTTTATCTAACCAATTTAAAATGTTTCGAACAATAGGAATCACATCCTTTTTAACGATTGGAGCAGCTTTACGAACATAAGGAACAACATTTTTAACAACTGGAATATTTTCTCCAAAATCTAATAAATCTTTCAAAAGTCCACCATTTTTAAGTTCTTTCAACTGATTATAAGAAAATTCTATTCTGGTTCCTTTATTGTTTTTCTTATGTTTTTCGAGTTTATTGTATTGTCTATTTGTTTAAAAATATCTTATCTTCGCCATTTTTTAGTTGATCTATTTTAAATTGAATACTAACGGGTATTTTCTTCTTAAAAAGCGGATTTTATTTTTTCTTTCTGATTTTTGCTGAAGTTTACGTTCACCTCCATTTATATAGTTAAAATTTCAAGTTCTCTTCGATTCCCATTCCTAGTTTTCTCTTCAAAAACATTGCTCCAGCTGTTGGAAGCGCAACAAATCTTTCACCTAAACTAGCATCTTTTGATAAAAATCTATCCATTGCCTTATCTTGCAAAACTTTATCTGCTATATGTCTGGAATTTGTGTCTCTATGTTTTGCATAAAAAATATCGTGTTCCATTGCAGCTTGATCTAATTTATTTCACACCAGGATCTCCTCTTTTTAGTCTTTTTTCGAGTTTTGTGCCAGGCCCCAGATACTGATAAGTTGGTACGTGTAATTCAAAAGGTAAATTTGTTGATAAAATCATTCAAAAGTCCGCTACCTTCAATCATAGATGAACTTATTGCCGGCAAAACTCGTTTTAAATATTTTAATTCCATCAGGTTTTTCAATCATTTCATCAAGTTTGTTCGAAATAAAAATCTTTAATCGCTTTCTTTTACGTTCAAAAAGTTGTTGTTTCCAGCCTTTTCTTGAGCATAAATATAATTTATAATTCCATCGAGTTTTTGTCAAATCGTCGATATATCTGTACTCAATCTTATTATCATTGTATTTTCTTACACCTGATCCTTCGATTCGTTTTTTCCCAAATTGGTTTAATTAATTTAATATATTTTTTACCTCTACTTGACTTAGGCTTCTTAGTAGATGGATCATTATTTTTGTAAATTGAGTCAGATTCCCATAAAATTTCTGTATACTTTTTCAAATTCTTCTTCAGAATATAAATTATCTTTTGGAGCGTCATAGTCTGTTAATAATCTCCATAAACCTTGAGTTCCTTCATATGTTTTTTCATTAATAATGATATCATTATGTTCAAAATTCACGGGCAAATTTCCAATCATAAAACTTTTCTTTTTTTTATCCCAATACAAACCAAATTTATCATCTTTTACTCTAGGAAGGAATTTTTTACCAATTTCACCAATTATTATATCCGTTGTTCCAGGACTTATTGGTTCAACTATGGTAGAGTCTTCAATGATTCGAGGTCTAAATGGTGTTGAAGATGGTAATTTTGGCAATTCAAACTCTTCTACTTCAGATTCTGGAATCGAAATATCAGCAAATTGTCGTACAACTGGAACCAAATTCATTAAATTTTGATTATCGCTTAAAACATTTTCAATTTTGCCCTCAACATTTTTTATTGCAGAAGTTACAGGTTGATTAATTTTTTGAATAAGTTCTTGTTCTTCTTCATCCATTCGAATCTGTTCTTTAAATTCTTTGACTAATTTCTTTTCGATTTGATCAAGTTTTTTCGCTTCTTCAGAAGTTACGTTCGCCATTTATTTAGGAAAATTTTGAAACGTGGAACGTAAAAACGTGAACGTAAAACGTGAACGTGGAACGTGGAACGTAAAACATGAACGTGAAACACGAACGTGAAACGTAAAACGTGAACGTGGAACGTAAAACGTGAACGTGGAACGTAAAACGTGAACGTGGAACGTAAAAAACGTGAACACGAAACGTAAAACGTGAACGTGGAACGTAAAAACGTGAACACGAAAACGTAAAACATGAACGTGAAAACACGAACGTGAAACGTAAACACGAACGTGAAACATGAACGTGAACGTGGAAAGTGAACAGATTTACCGTTTTTCTGTTATTTTCATAATGTAAATAAAAAGTAAAGATAATGTAAAAATAATTGTAACAAATATTTTATCAAGTAGATTTGTCATACCATTGAGCAGCATTTATATTAGAAAATTTATTCAAATATTTACCATTTTTAGGCTTCAAAGTTAGATTAATAGTTAAAAAAAAAAAACCATAGTCTTCTTTCCAAATTTTATCACATAATTCATTAAAATGGTTAAAACTCATATCAGATCCCACATAATTGTTGTAAATCTTTCTCGAATAGTGATCGTCTTGCTTAAAAAACACACAACATATTCAAATTATTTCTAATAACTTGTTTATCAACCTTTGAAAAGCATTGGGAAAGATAGATACAGGATATATTTTTGTGACGAGACATTACGAAATATTCCTTGATAACGTCTTGATTTTCCAAAATACAATCATCAAAAACGATTAAAGAATTCGGTTTACATTCGCTTAACGGAACTATGTCCTCAGAAGCATTATAAAAATGTGATATTTCTTTGCTTAAGTTCTTCTCAATATTTTTGAATCTTTGTTGTAATTTTTTGTATGCGTCTTGTTCTAAAGATTTACTAAAAACATACAAATTGGAATAAGGAATCAACCTATTGTAGATAAAATTCAATAATAAAGTTGTTTTTCCACATCCACTTGAACCAACAATTAACAATCTGATTGGTTGATCTTTCTTATTTTCTTCAAACGTTTGAAGTTTTATCTGATCTTTTTGCTTTAAAAATTTCTCCATTTAAATAGAAGATTTTCATCTTGAAGCAACGCTTGCGAAAATGAAGCTGTTCAAGTTGACTTCAGAAAGCTCTCAATTATTTTTAAACTTGGAACATCCTATACACTTAGAGGAAGAATCAAATTATTTTATCGGTTTAAGAGCGGTTTTTATTCTGACAATTTTGTAATAAACATTAGTGAAAGTTCTCCTTATTGTATAGGATTTAGTGAGAAGAACATAACAAAATATTATGGTTTAAACAAAGGATATTATACTTTCGATCAAATAAAAAATTCCCTTAAAAATTATCTGAAAACATTCAAACAATCAGATCAATCTTTAAACTTTGACGAAAACAAGTTTGAAATGCAAAAAAATTATCTCTCTAATAAAATCCAAATAAAATCACCAGTAAGAATAATGTTTTCAGCAATTATTGTGGATTTGTTAGGGTTTGTTCAAGAAACTATTGAGCCAAATCAGGTATATTTAGGAAATAAAACGCCAAAATTTAGACCGTTCGATGTAATTGAAGTGCACTGCAATCTCGTTGAACCTAGTTTTGAAAATCATACCGAACATTTACACAAATAATCTGAAATTTTGTACACTTTTTTCCCAAATGTTGCTTATGGATCAAAAATTAGTGAAAAACCGAATGAAATTGATTATATTCCAATTAGAAAAAATATTAAAAGAATTCAAAAAATCGTTCTAACTATACAAGACTCTGAGGGAAATTTATTAAATAATGAGAGTAAAACAACAATATATTTAAGATTGTCGAAAGAATGATGAATCAAGGGGAGCTATTGAATAGCTTACCTTCAAACTTTCAAAAAAACACCGTTTTTATCAATGAATCTGGACTTTACACTCAAAATAAAAATTACTAGTTAAATGGAGTCAGTTGTAGACCTACATTCAATAATAAAGACATTGTAACGATTGTTGACGAAAATAATGAGATCTGGTTTAAGGCTAAAGATGTTGCAGAAGTATTAGAATTATGAAAAATAACGAGACAAGCTATCATAAATAATGTCGATAATGACGATAAAACAACTTTTGAATGTATAAATTACAGGAGTCTATCCCATAGACCCCGAGAAAATATTCAAAAAACATACTATTTTCGTTAATGAATCTGGTTTATATTCTTTAATTTTGAGATCTAATAAGCCAGAATCGAAATTGTTAAAAAGTGGGTTACAAAAGAAGTTTTGCCAAGTATTCGTAAATTTGGTGAGTACAAACTTGAAAACAAGATTAAATATTTAGAGGACGAAGTTAAACACTTGCAAATTAAAGATGAAATAAAAACGGAAATAATCGCAAAACAAAGTGTAAAAAATTGACTTAATGAAACCAGACCTTGTTTGTAAAGATTTTGCTAAGAAAAAACACCATGTTTTTGTATTAATTAAGAAGAATCACATGTGGGAATATCCTTATTACGTTATCAGAGCTCAAAAGAGAGAAATACCGAAAAGATTGAAAGAACTTGAAATTGATTACCCAGAAATGGAAATTTTATTAAGACATGGAGATCCAAATAGTATAAATCTCTACAACCAAATGAAAGAATCTTTGAATGTTTTATACAACGGAAATCATTTTACTACAAATATGGCAGAATCTCGACTGATTTATAGAATATCTAAATTACACGATGAAAATGTTAAACTCTCGAATTATGATATTTGGTTTGTAAATGTTTAGCATAACTAGGTAACCATTGTAAAATCTTTTTTTCATATTCACAAGGCATTTCGTTTTTATAACTTTCGCTGAAAATTTTTTTAGCACAATCTTTGCAAAAAGCATCTTTTCTATCTTTACTATACTGCCAGTTATTAAATTCAGAAATATTTTTAATTTCTTTACAAAAGTAACAATTTTTTTCTTCTAAAGTTAATTTGTCCATTTTAACGTATAATTCCTTACAATAACAGTCTTTTCTATTCTCTTCTTGACACTTTGTACATTTCTTTTGAGACTCCATTTATATAGAAAAAATTATTACACGATGAAAATGTTAAACTCTCGAATTATGATATTTGGTTTGTAAATGTTTAGCATAACTAGGTAACCATTGAAGAATTCTTCCACATTCACAATGAGTCTCTTTCTTTCGACTTTCTCGGAAAATTCTTCTAGCACATTCCTTACAAAAAGCGTCCTTTCTATCTTTACTATGATGTCGATTATTAAATTCAGAAATATTCTTAATTTCTTTACAAATGTGACACTCTTTCTCTTCCAAAGTTAATTTTTCCATGTTATCGTACAATTCTTTATGATATTTATTATGACAATCTTTACAATAATGTCCAAATCCGTCTTTTTTAGTTCTATTTTTATAAAATTCTTCAAAACCTTTTATTTCCTTGCACATTGAACATTTCTTTTGGGCCTCCATTTATATAGAAAAAATCTTTGACTTTCTCAATTCATATTCATAAAACTTTCCGGTTATTTCTTCATTATTTAAATCTTTTATACTATAAGTTACAGGATCTGTGTTATTAATTTGATAAATCACAAAGATTTCTCTTGACCAATTGTTCTTATATTTGTTCGAAAATGTTTGTTTTTTACTAACAATTCTTACATGATCATTGACTTTAAATTTAGTTTTCGTGTGAATTTCAGGTGGAACATACTTGAAAACGGTCTCTAGTAACTCCTTTTCTGCATCCTTATCTACATCTTTGGGCTTCATTTTGATTGTGCTGTGAACTGTATCGTTATAATTGTTTACGATTTTTTGAAGAATATCGATCCATTTAAAGTTTTTATTAATCTCAAAAATTACTTTCATTCTCTCATTTTGAGTTCTGTTATATCTCTCTACAATACTTGATTTCTCTTCATTTTCAGTATGATAAATCTTAATGTTGTATTTTCTCAAAACATCGTTAAATTCTTTATTTTTAAACTCTAAACCCTTATCTGTATGAAGAAGATTCGGAGGTTTATGCCCGATCTTTATAGCGTCTTTTACTATATCTTCGAAAGCTTTTTAAACATCCTTGCCGTTTTTTCTTTTGATAGCTCTTGACCAAGCATATTTTGAGAAAGTATCAATAACATTTAACATATACTTAAATCCATCATTTTGATCTGAATAGTTAGACATTATAACTAAATCTGCTGCCCATAAATCGTCAATTCCTAAAGTTATAATTTTTCTCTTTTTAAACTTTTTTCGTACTGGTGCATGAATTTCTCTAGCTTCAATCTCGATTTCTTCCTTATTCTTAGATTCTTTCTTTACTTGTTTTTCATAAGGATTCTTTATAAATTTACTCTTATTTGTCTTACATTTTGAACATTTTGCTGCAATTCTATACAATCCGTTTTGAGTTTGAACAATCTTAGAAATCTATATTTTTCGTTTTCTTTTTACACTTGTGACAGTGAATTAAATCATCTTCCATTTATATATCAAAGTTTCCAACTTTGTTTAACTCTCCTAAAATATCTGTTTTAATTTCGCCTTTATATCCATACGGTACTGTATCGATCTTATTTTCTAGGACAATTCTCTTATCATCTTTAGCGTTCAGTGCTAACTTGTTTATAGTAACGGTGTACAACTCATGTTTGTAGCTTTTGATTACTGTCATCTCTCTAAATTCTTCTTTATCTTCGAACAAACATTTCTTCAAGTTTTCGATATTTATTGTTTTATTTACAACGCTTCTCTTAATTCCTTTGCATCTTACTGGATTTTTGTCTAGATATTTGTACGAGTACATTTTCGATCTCAATCCACAAAATTCTTCTAAAACTTCGCTATTTAACTCATGTTTTGAATTTCCCTATTACCTTCTTATTTTTAGTTGTGAAACATTCGTGATCTTTTGGATAATCACTTGTATCAAAGTCATCTATATTTTCTTTAATAATTTTAAAAGGATCTCGTTTCAATTCTAAGAAATAACTGTCTGTATCCATGTAACACAGATTCAAATCTGGGTCAAACTTCTTTAATTTATCGTAATAAAACTCATACATTAACAATTTTGATAGGTCAAGAACTGAAAATCCTATGTAGATCGGTTTGTTAAATTTAACCTTTTGTTTGTACATGTGACTCGCTATACAGTTGTCGTCAAAGATGTTAAAGCATTTGAAATTTGTTTTCTTAGCTTGTTTCATTGAAAATTCTTCATTTCCAAGCTTAATATCACATCTGTTTCTCACATTTTCCATAGATTTTCCAAAAACTGAGTTGTTCATCAGCTTATAAAAGTCCTTTTCAAAGTCGCTTGTAGCTTTGGTTCTCATGTTTGTGTTAAAATCAATGTATTCTTTCATAAAAGGCTTCTGATCGAATGCGATAACTCTATTCACATGTTTTAACACCATTCCTTGTTCCAGATAGAATTTCAAATTTCTCGAATGAACAACGTATTCAGTTTTATCCAGTAGAGTTGTGCAAAGTTTGTTTTTAAAATGTTCTGGAG
This sequence comes from Homalodisca vitripennis, assembly GCF_021130785.1. Lineage (NCBI taxonomy): Eukaryota > Metazoa > Arthropoda > Insecta > Hemiptera > Cicadellidae > Homalodisca > Homalodisca vitripennis. The sequence continues at coordinate 44,338 of NW_025780025.1, forward strand.
CAAGAGGTAAATCCTTGTGATGTTCGTGTAAATTTGTTGGATATCCAAGATCAACTTCGAGAATATAGCCATAATCTTCGTCGCCAGTGAGTTCCAAAATTGTTTCTTTCCATTCTGCAGTTGTGTAAGTTTTTGGATCCATCCACTTGATATCACTAAACGGCAGTTTTTGCATTAGGCCATACCCATAAAGGTTATTAGCATCGAGATAGAGTAAATAGTTTTTCGGGTTTTGTCTTATCAAAATCTTTTAAATATTTGTTATTTGCTTTCACATATCGTTTAATACATTGAGAAATGCCTCCGCGAATACCTTTTTTCGATCATTAAATACATATCGTAATCGTGTATCAGTTGAAGCTCGATTTTTAGTTAATTTTAACATAGCATCCCATGCAAGACTGGGAGCTGTTAGATAGTGTGCTGGATCAAGCTTATAGCAATTTCAAACAAATATTCCTAAAATTTTCAAAGATATCAGCGAGCAATAGAACATCTTGAATGTTATAGAGATCAGAGTAATTTCCTAGATTTTTCTCTTTTAATTTGTTCCAAACATTTAAGTAGTGTTGAAAATCTTTCTCAGATATGCTCTCGTCTGTCAAAAGTGAATAGAAATCTTAAATTCTCAATTCTTCTGTGTAATCAAGTTTTTCAATACTGTCGATAAATTCATAGGGAAATATGCCTTTTCCAGATAGAATTTTAAAGATTTCTTCTTCGTCATTTGGCTGTCTTTTTAGAATTTCATTCAATATTCTTCCATCCTGTATAAAATGATTTGTATGTTTGAAGTCTTCTTTCTTTAGATTTTTCGCTAATTTTTCAATAGACGAGGCCATGAATCTAAATGTGTCCACGAAAGAGAATTTTATGAACTTTCTAGGTTTGTCACCATCAAACTCATACCCGTATCCAGAATTTACAGAATAATTTATATATCGTTCATCGGTGTTTGCAATCAAATCAACATTACCGTACTGTTTTGCCAATTCTTTTATGTACAAATGAGTATCGTAATTTGAAATATTATGACAGAAAACTGGAATATTTTGTGGAAATTTCAAATTCAGATTACAACATGAATGAGCTGCGCCTCGAAACTTTCCAGTCAAATGACAATGATCTCTTACTTTATTATAACTCTTATCTTTCCAACTATCAGGAGTAAAACCATACTGAATTGACTCAACATCATAAGCAGACCATTCGCAAATATGACAAACGTTTGCATTTTGGTATGAAATTTCTTCTTCTTCAGTCAATTTCATAGGTTTTTTGTTCTTAGAATTATATTTTGTAGCTATGTATTTCGATAATTTATTGAGTTCTTCAAACAATTTTGCAGGAACATTTGGCAAATCTTCTTCATTTTTTGCTCGATAACATATCGGCTTGTACATACGATTGGTCACATTCGACACTAAATATAGAGTAAAACCATAAGGAATGTGCTTCTGAATCTTGGTTTGTAGTCGATCTTTGTGGATTGTTCTTGCATGTCGGAATTTTTTCTAATATGCTCTCAAAATCCATATAAATAACGTAAGGATGGCTAAACTTCTTTTGATAATTAGTAAATGATGTTGTTTGACCTGGAAATGGCATAATTGGTTTACAAACTTCATGTTGCTTGCAAATTTCTAAATGGTCTGCTAAATCTCCAGATTTTGTAGAAATGGCTTAAACATCTTCTACAAAGAAATTTCCTTTCCTTATGCCTTGGATAACTGAGAACTCACGAGTTTATTTAAATCGGTTATCAAAACATAATGAGATTTGTCTTCTTGTTTTAACATACAATAAATCAACTTCTAACTCGGCGTCATATTTTTCAGAAATTTGTAACGGAACAATGTTGAGTTTTTCGTCATAAGTATAGACATTGATAGACATTTTAGGATACTTATACTTGGAATTGTAACTTCGTTTTTCAAATGATTGTATATCCTTTAAAGACATTGGATACTCAAATTCCGAAAATATTTCGTCATTTACAAATTTTTCATATTGTTTTGCTCTGTCTACATGAGTTTCTGGTTTTTCAATAGCACATCGGATAGAATAAATAAAAACAGAAATTATCTTTATTTTTGATATTCACACAAGCCTTCCTATCTTTGATTATCTTTGGTAAATCGATATATGATCCTGCGTTCATCATTTCGTGTTTATTAATGCTCAAAACTAGTTGTTTGCAGCTTTTAAATGTCCATCCAGAACCCTTATTTGGATGATTTGTTTGTTCACGATGTGTTAATTTATTAAATTGTTTGGTGATAAAATCGTTTACATCGAAGATTTCGTCTGCTTTTATAGTAAAGTACATTGGCAAGTTTTTCGTTCACCGTTTACTAAAGTTCGTTCGTATTCGCATTCCAAAGAGAGATAACCCTTCATATTTTTAACATTTTCTTGAAATTTCTCGATTAAACTTTTAATTTCTGACCGCATAATTGAAAGATATTTGTAAATTGACATGGAATTGTCGTTCAAGTTTGTTAAAATGTATTGCTTGAAAAGACCGTGTATTGAGGATAAAACTTCTACATCAATGATATTTTCGGATTTTACTTTAAGAGTTTTATCAATTTCTTCGATCATTTCAGACTTAGTTTTATCGTTTGTTTCTATGGACAATTTTTCAGCGATTGATTGAATTTTTTCATCATTAAATAGATTGAGATCTTTTTTATCTTCCTTAAAGTTTTTCTTTAATTCTCGTAATTTTTTCTATATTGTACATCTTTTCATGATCTACAATTTGATTTTCTTTAGCCCAATTCCTCAAATAATTTAGTTCTTTTTCATAAATATCTTTATTTTTCAGATGATTCTTTGAATTAATAATGCCTGGTGTAATGATGTTCAAAAACATCTTTTTTGCAGTATGGACATGATACCTTTTTCCTCTCCATTTAAATAGGGAAAATTTCTTAACTATGAATTTGAAAAAGTAATGATTTTTACTAGAATTTGACAGAGATCAGCACAATTTGAAAGTCTTAGTTTACAGATTTTTCTATAATAAATAGAAGAATCTATCACTGTTTCACTAGAAAATGTGCTGATTTCTGTCAAATTCTAGTAAAAATCATTACTTTTTCAAATTCATAGTTAAGAAATTTTTACCTTATTTAAATGGAGCTACTAAAGGAATTAAATGAGGTTGGTGATTTAAAGTTCAAAGAATATAAGAAATTAATGGAATTAGAAGAAAATAAGAAGTATAAAATTGTGACATTGGATAAAATGAAAGATAAATTCGGGCTTACAATCATAGCAGAATTAGAAGATTTCAAAGTACATTTGCCAAATAGATTTTTGACTGTTTTGGATGAAAAAAAGATTAAAGAATTGAATAAAAATGATAAATTACACTTGATTGTTACTGGGAAAAAGACTATTAAAGATAAAGAATGTGTTACTATCAATTTTGTAGAATAGAAGATCTTTCGTTAATTCGTAGCAGACATTTCCGATAGATTGATTTGACAGCTCTAGAAAGTAGAAGCAAACAGCTATAGATTCGGTAATTTTTCATTCGTGAGTTACAGATTCGTTTGTTGTCCTTTAAACAGTATTATATGTTGATTTTCTGACTGTCCCAAAAGTGGTCTAGAAACCCCATATTCATATCTACTTATATATATATATATATATATATATATATATATATATATATATATATATCGGTAAATAGCTTTTCTCAAAGTTAAAAACTTTAACAAAATTTATGGGATGAATATTTTAGAAAATATTATATATGTCAACCAACAACAAATTTGTTTCAAATGATATGAATAAGCCACATCCATACAATAAAAGAAATAAAATTATACAGCAATTGCCTCGATACCAGCTGGAACGTGACAAATACCGTGCACTAAAGGTATGTACTTTTAAAACACATCTTTTAAAGCATCACTGACGTACAAGATAAACATAAGCTTAGAAATGATTTCAATGGATATATTATTGGTATAAGAACTTTATATTTCCTTATAAAAACTTTTGCTTTCAGTACAAAGTTTGATGTCTATGTAATTGTTTACAGAGTACAATAATTTTCATAATTAATTATGTATTGGAATAAACTGACTATTGAAAAGTAAAGAATTGTGCTAAAGTAAATATGTAGTAGATAGTTGAAATGACTGCTGTAGTTCTAATGTCTATAATTAAATCTCATGTATTTTACTAAAAAGTATATGTATTCAATAGAACCGAACTATAAACTTGTTACTACTATTGATTGAAACAGCAAAACAAAGTTTAAAATTGTTAACATGACTGTGTGTTGAAAAGACACAAGTTTCCTCTGGAGAACAGACGGTATGTAGGTGGTTATTTTTACTGCACACTTGGAGCGTTATTATTGGATACTATCTCTCTCTGGATTTTATGAAACTATTTACCTTTTCGTATATGAAATTTGTTCACATTAAAAGTGGTTACCTGTTCAATATAAATACATGAAATAAATAAATAAAAAATAAATTATTTTATCATTATAACTGTCATTAAATAAAATGTATTTAGATGCCAAAATTTTTATTGCTACACCAATACAATACACAACGGTATACAGATTGTTTAGCTGACTATCGAAAATCCTTTAGTCAAACAGCTAAATAAATTGGTGAGATCATGGGCAAGCAGAATTGTCACAATTAATTACTTCATTATGGAGTTGAATCTACCATGCGTTATTTGTGATCATATCATATTAGTTTTTTTATTTGTAAAAAGCTGCATAGCATTGACTCAACGTTTGTTTATAATTTTTCATATTTTTATATTAAGTGTCTATATTAACTTAAAAACGATGAAGCTGGATATACTCGCCTTATGAAAAGGGAAGATTGCTGTAATGAACAGGCTTTTCAATTCATTGCACATAGTGAAATCTCTTCAGGAATATCTTTGGCCAGCTGCTTACATTGTCTAACCGGAACACGAAAAAGGGCTCCAATGATATGATGTAATTTGATTTTTTATTAAATAGATGAATACAGACTTTTAAAGTGCTCAGTCACATGGCTTCAGTTGGTAGTCAAATTCATTTCGGTATCAAAGATAACATTATAGTATTCCCCATACTTGTCCGCAAAAAGTGCCGTCACATAAAGATTGGATTAAGTTTTAATATCATCACCTTTAAACACTTAGATCTCTAAATTGTTCAGACTTAGGCAAGAGAAAATCAGTATATTTGTATTAAAGGTACAACTTATAAGGTTAAATCTCTACCGAACTGGATGTTTCTATTTCTAGCTATAAATAATACAAAGAATCCTAAAGTAGTACATTTTTTAAGGTGACTAGGACTCTAAAATTTGTTATTACCACTAGCGACATAAACGAGATCTATTGATGATGAATTAAGACCGGAAATAATTAGTGAAGAAGGCTGAATATCCTGAGATGCACCTTATAAATGAGTACCCTTAGTTGGCATGCAACTAGACTCTGCTCAGCCTTCTCCATCAGTTTTCCTGCTATCGTTAACTAACAAGTAAGTAGGTGTGAATCGAAATATTCACAGGCAAGACAGTGGAGGCAGTATCTTCGCCGTTACCAACTGTTAATGATCAAACACTGCTAGCAGACTAATGGAACACCCCAAATCGATTTAAATGCCATCCCAGTCTCGTTGCGCTTGTTTTTTCTCGTTTTTCACCCTTGGCCTTCTAACAAAAATAATTTAAATACTTTATTTTTCCCGTCTGTTTACTACTTTTTACACTGTGATATTTGATATACATTAATGATAGGTTTAGTTTTTGTGAATCCTGTACTAAATTAATTACAGTTATGTAGATGTATCTTTCAATCTTGTTACTATTCGTAGAAGCTTGGAATAGGTTGAAATATAGTTTAATTATATTGCACTACTATAACTATTTAATTTTAACTACGGAAGCTTAAAGCTGTTTGAAGTTGAATGACGATCGACTGATGGATTATTCAACTACAAGGAAACGCTGTGTCGAGGCCGTGGTGATATAGCACTAAGCAACAAACATGGGAAGCCAGCAGACGCGCGTTACATTAACATTCATTTTGTACTCAATTTCCGGTGCACAGTACCCGAGCAAGGACATAGTAACTGTTGTTATTTTAAAGTGATACACTTTTTTACCAGCGTAATATTTTTCATTTACTATAGTTGTGTTGTATTATGTTTCATTTCGTACACAGATATCGTTTTTTTCCTACCTATGCAAGCACCAATAATGTTAGTAATATATTTGTATTATACAGGGTGTTTGAAAAGTATGGGTAACGGCTTAATATTTTAAAAACCATAGGAGATAACATCTATAAACTTTGCACAGTGTCATATGGCTATGTAAACTATTTTTCCTTGCTATTACCATGACATGCCAACCATGGGGGGACGGCCCACAGAGGAAAACATGGAAATCTTAAATTGAAGCATGGGTCGAGTGATGACCTCATTTGAAAGAGCTCACTTAGTAGAGTTGAATGCCACAAAACCGCATCTCAAAAGGTTCATCCAATCAGAAATGGCGGCTTGTTTTAGGTACACATTGTGAAGTACATTATGCGCTGCCATTTCTGACTGGATCGTCGTATTCTGATGCGGTAGGCGGGCGTTTCACTCTACTAACCAATGTGTTTTTCACTGACTTTTTTTAATTAGCAAATTATGCCATAAATTTATAACACAAATAAATACCAATGTATATAGTTTTTCATAATTGCGTTTTGTTAAATCACAAACACATACCTACTATATGACGCAAATATCAGTGTTGTTCGTAAGGTAAAAAAATATTGTTCGAATTCGAGACATTTTTCTCATGATAAAAAGGGATTTAAAATGCTCAGAAACTTGTATTAGTTTATACAGTATTTCTGGGAAGTGTCTTAAATAAATTTCAGATTTTTAAGATTACTTATTTAATATAATTCAACTTTCGAGGGTGTGAGAGGTAATTTTTGGATGGTAACAATTCCATATTTTCTGAACTATGTCACGTCCGATATTGCTGGAAAGGTCTGAGTAAGTAAGCTCTGCTATTTTGATTGTTTCCGTTTTTAGAAGAGTGTGGTGTGTGTTACCTGTGTGATGACTAAAAGGAAAACAAGCCACAGAAGCTATACAGTCTTTTGAAGGCTGGTATATGGAAGAGGTTCTCTGTGGCAAGAGGTTCAGAAGTCAGCCGCAGGGCCTTTAGGTACTGAATATGTAATATTATTAGATAGTCTGGTTGTTGTAGTGGCATTAGACGCCTATTATTTTGACTCAAATGTAGTATAGGTATACTAGAATGTTGTAATTAAACTGGCTGATAGGGACAAAGTTGCCCAAGGCCGTTCATGAAGGCTTTACAAGAAACAAAATAGCAGACACACTGGCTAAGAAAAAGCCCTGGAAGCTTTTTTGAAAGGCCAGAACCAGGATTTGGGTCTGCCTTCTCTTATTACAATACCTAGGAAAAGATGAACACATGAAGAAAGACCCCAGGACTCACACAATCAAATCACTGCTTATCTCTGATTATTCTAAAGCTGTTTATGGACCAGGCTGTTAGGAAAAGAGTATATACGACTGATACTCGGAATTCCAACATAACACGACCCTCCACGGAAACATGATAAATATGGGATAAATATAAACTCATGAATAAATAAAATAATCAGTGTAGAACATATGGCTGAACTTTTCCTGCTATTACTAAAAAATATGAAAAAAGTGCCTAGATGCTTATTTCCTAGAGTCCAAAGATACCCACTTCTGTAATAGGCTTTGGTAGAGGCTTCAGACTTATAAAAACAAGTAAGGGAGGATAAAAGTTCTTTTCAGGAATATTGAGTGCAGACTATGACTCATACTCGTCCATGATGTTAATGGATACCAAGTTTATATATGATTGATTTTATTCCTCTCCATTTCGCTGCCTTGTTCAATCACTTTACTTCTTGTTTCCGTGCGCTTTATTGCGTTTGTAAATGTGTTTGTAATGTGAACGCAACCTTTAACACCAAACAAGTATAAGTTGCGATTTTTTGCTTATAGTAATAAACACTCACATTCGCAATCTCCGAATACCAATATTACATATATCAATACATTCCACTATGCTTGTATATAAAAGGTAAAAAATATTACAATACAAATGCCACTAGGGTACCGGGAATAACTTATATTTGAAGAAAATGTACAGGCAGCAGAAAATAGA
>NW_025780026.1:0-25616 GCF_021130785.1 Homalodisca vitripennis
ATCATGCCAATGGGCGGATTATAGAATTTATTTAATCCACGATTTTTTTTAACCCAAGGTATAAGGGTAAGACGTTGACCTATGGCTTAAGTTGGTTATAAAGAAAGTATTATCTACACGTGGAGTCCTGTAAAAATAATGTTCGTTACAGATATGTTAGTCTGCCTGTCTGTAATAGCTAAAAAATGAACCGAGACACATACTGTAAATATTCCATGCAACTTCAGTGAAGCCTTTTACACGACACGCGGTGTGAGGCACGCCTATCTTTCAATAAAAAATAAGCCAGGATTTCGTAAATTATTGGTATGAAAATAAGTTTTTCTTCATACCCAGACAATATAAAAGAACTAATAATATTTCACTTTTTTTAAAGGCTGTGTAATGGTAAGTTAGTTAACTGTAAGCGTATATGTTGGACCTAAGGGCCTTTTTTACATTTGTTCTTATAACGTAACGCTCCCCAAAATTATTAACACACACTTTCACACTACCCGTATGGAACAGAATATTTGAAAATGACACATGGAGTTAATTGGAAAATATACATGCCAATTTTATATCTTAATACTCGCCTTCGGCTCGCTGGGGGCTACGCCCCCAGGCCCCCATTTGGGTGTTGGCTAAATTCGGGATAAGCGTAGTTCGGTGATTGGTTAAATTCAGACGTGAAGTTTCCAAATTTTATGTATCCGATTTCTCGAGAATCTTACGGGTCGTAATGCTTCGCTAACGCTCATCAAAGAAGATGTGTGGATGAATGATATTAATCAATTGATGTGGTAGAAGAGTTCAGGTTATGTGTTCGACGAAATTTTGAGACACGATAATTTGGATTTTAACCAAAGTCAGAAGGAACGTATGTATACCATAGTATTAATTTTCCGGATTTACCCAAACTTTTGACTTTGAGGGCGTTTTGCGGCTTAACCGTTAGACGATAAGTGAAAAAGTTACTGGACCTTTCTTGTCGGAAATTTAATTTAGATGTTTCAATTCCGTCGTCCAGATTTTAGCTGCGACCTTTGGTTTAGCCAGGAATGAGCTCGGGAGAAAAGTCTGCACTGTGTCAGCTATCGTGAATTTTTTAAGTACACAACATAATAAAAACCGACCTTTAATGGCAGTATTTTTAAGTTGAACAGATTTGTGTTTAATATCATCAGGAGAATTAATCTAGTCAAGCCAGGAAATTCCCTGGGGGGGGGGTTAATGTTACTGGGGGGTTAACACATCAGGGGGTTTAATTTACTCAGGAGGTTATCTGGTCCATGCTACCAGGAAATCCTCGGAGGGGGGTTGTAATGTTACCGGGGGCTAATGACAACCACCTGTCCCGTATTTTAGACGGGGATTGTGTCCTGTGAACAAAATAAAAATATAGTCTGTCCCTGATCCTACTATTGACGCATAGGCTAACGCTCAGCCAACTTATTATGTGGGGTTGTAATCGACTCGTTAACCTAGCAAAGAGCCTGAATCCCTGATTGAATTACACCAATATTAGTCACATATAGGCCTAATATAATAATTAAAACGCCAAAAATTTCCAATTCACGACAAAATTTTTGCTATTTATCGGCGTTTTTTTCAGAGCTTATTAAAGTACATAACGATCCAGCAAAAAGTTACTAGACTTTTTTTGTAGAACACGTCGTTTACTAAAACTTTATAAGTTGCATTTTGTTTGAGCTAAGACCAACCGTATAGCCGCTATCAAGCCCCGAATGTAAATTTTGTAGGCGAAAATTTCACAATATTTTCACTTAAGCGCGTTTTGCGGTCAAACTAATGGAGATATAGTAAAAAGACACTGAAACCTTTTTTGGTAGATCATATTATATTCCTAAATCTAACCTTTGTTTTATTTTGACTGCTCCGACCAATGGTTATTCTGCCACTATCGACGCGCATAAACAAAATTTTCCACGTAAAAGTTACAAAGAAATTGCACATAATTCACGTTTTTTTTCGGCCAAACCAATGGAGGATAGGGGCAAAAAGTCACATGGACCTTTTCTGTAGATCACGCAATTGCCTAATTTGATGGGTCAATCAGATTTGAGGCTACGACCAACGGTTCTGACGCTATACGGGTTTCGAAACATTATTGTAAGCGAAAATTTCCAAATCATCTGGAATGTAAAATATTCTCGCGTTTTGTCCGCTTAAACCAGACAAGAGATAGAGAAAAAAAGTCACTAGACCTTTTTTGTTAGTTTCCACTTACTTGTCATTCCTGACCATGAATTTTTCGTCAGATCCGAGATGAGCTCCAAACGGTTCGCCCGCTATTAGGGCTTACAAAGGAAATGCCTGCAAGGGTGCAACCAAAAATGTGCAAATTTTCTCCGAATTTTTTTTGAGGGGTTTAAAAGTAAAAAAATGTACGGGTTTTCAAGACTTTTCCCGGTGGTTTCACGGTCAAGAGGTACCCTGCGTGCAAATTTCAAGTTGTCTAGCACTACTTCTAGAAACTATGTGTAGAATTAAGTATGACCTATGTCTGTCAGTGAGTGAGTGAGTCAGTCAGTTTCACATGCGGCTGTATAGTATATTAGGACTCGCTTCGGCTCGCCTGGCGGGCTACGCCCCCAGGCCCCCATGATGGGTATTGGCCAACATTCGGGGAAAAGCGGTTAAAGTTACGCTTGCATAATTCGGGGATAAGAGCAATTTGGTGATTGTTAAAATTTGGACATGAAAGGTCATGCCAGGTAATTCCCTGGGGGGGGGATTAATTTGTTACCAGAGGGTTAAGAACATCATGGGGGTTTTCTGGTCATACCAGGAACTTTCCTAAGGGGTGGGGTAAAGAGATTTTGGTGATGTTAAAATTCGGACATGAGGTCATGCCAGGAAATTGCCTGTCGGGGTTAGGTTTAATGTTACCAGGGGGGTTAACACAATTCAGGGGTTTAATGTACTCAGGAGGATGATCAGGTCATAGCCAGGAAATCCCGGCGGGGGTGGGGTTAATGATTACCGGGGTTTTAATGACACAACTTGGGCCTATTTTAGACGGGTATTGTGTCTGTGAAACAATAATAACAATTCCTCTGTTCCTATCTACTATTGACGCTTAGCTAACGCTCAGCACAGTTTAATAATGTGGAGTTGTATTCATTCTTTAATCGTAGCAAAGCAGGAGTTGCAAACTGAAATCTGGAAGAATTACACAAATATTAGTCACCTATAATTAAATCTAAAAAACTCTCCAAAAAATTGGCCAATCTACGACAGAATAATTTAGCCTATTTAACAGCGTTTTTTCTTGCTTATTAAATGGACATACAACAAATAGTTATACATTAACCTTTTTTGTAGATCCCATCAATTTTTAGTCATAAAAGTTTTTCACATTTATAGCTATAAGCTAAACCGTTTGGTCGCTATCGACTCAAGAAACAAAGTTATTTCTAAGAAATTTGACGAATATTTACATTTATTAGCCGAACCAATGGGGATAGAGGAAAATGTTCACTGGAACCTTCTTTTTGTAGATCTCCTCATGTAATTACTAACAGACAAAGGAAAAACATTTGTACTTATTGATGATCGATCGATCGCGATCGGATCAGGAAGTAATATATTGTTGAAAAATCGAAAAGAAAATTTTTGTCAAACGCGTTTTGCAGCCAAACCAATGGAGAGAGAGCGAAAAGTCACTTGACCTTTTTGTGTAGAACCTCATTGTTTTGTAGCTTAAAATGCGAATTTTTTATTCTACCCTAACTTTAAAGGTTGGCCGCTAACGCAGAGCCCAGAAATACAATATTTCACGTAAAACTTAAAAATCGATACTTTTAAAACGCGTAATGCGGCCAAACCGTTGATGATAGGGCAAAAATATTATTTTAAAACCTTTTTTGTAGATCACGCCATTTGGCTAAATCCCATTGAAACAATTTGTTTTGAGCTACGAACGCAACCCCGTTTAGGCCGCTATCGAGCCCGAAAGGTAAATTTTTAGGGCGAAAATTTCCTAAATATTTTATTGTCCAATCTCGTTTAATGTGGTACCGGGACCGAAGAACCGATGGAGGATATAGCAAAAAGTCACTAGGAACCTTTTTTGTAGGTTCACTTCATTCCTGGCCCATGAAATTTTTCCGTCATATCGAAGCTTAGCTTCCAACGGATTTCGCCCGCTATCGGGGCTTCACTTCAAATTGAAAAGCCTGCAAGGCTGGCAAAACAGGGGTCACTTGACTCGCGAATTTTTTTGAGGGGTTCAAAAATTAAGAAAATTCCCGGTTTTTTCAGGGACTTTTTTGCCCGGAGTGGTTTTGAATGACTCCAGCTAGGTGTGTGCAAAAATTTCAACGTGTTTTCCCAGCACTTCTGAGGAAAGTGGGGTTTAGAATTTTGTATACCACGGCCTATGTGTCAGATGAAGTCAGTCAGTCAGATTACATATGCGGCAGTGTATATTATAGTGGGACTCGCCCTTCGGCTCGCTGGGGGCTACGCCCCCAGGCCCCCAAAGTAAGTGCACTTAAATTCGGGGATAGAAGATTGATTTGGTGATTGGTAAAATTCGGACATGATGTCATGCCAGGATATTCCCAGGAAGGGGGGGGTTAACGTTGCCTGGGGATAAGACGTCAGGGGGTTATCTGGTCATACCAGGAACTTCCCAGGGGGGGGTTAAGAGATTTTGGTTATTGGTAAAATTCGGACATGAGGTCATGCCAGGAAATTCCCTAGGGGGGGTTAACGTTACCGGGGGATAAGACACCAGGGGGTTGTCTGGTCTTACCAGGAACTTCCCAGGGGGGGGGGGTTAAGAGATTTGGTTATTGGTAAATTTCGGACATGAAGTCATGCCAGGAAATTCCCGGGGGGGTTAACACAGGGGGTTTAATGTACTCAGGAGGTTATCTGGTCATACTAGGAAATCCCAGGGGGGGTTAATGTTAGCGGGGGTTAATGACACACCCCAGGCCCCCTTTTTGGGTGTTGGTCAAATTCGGGGATAAGCGGAATTCGAAATAGTATTAGACCTATTTTTTTGAATTTTCCAGTTTTTATCAAAGTTTTGAATCTAAGGCCATTTTGTGGCTTAAACCGTTAGAGATACGACAAAAAGTGACTGAACCTTTCTTGTCGGAAATTTAATTTTGTCTTTCGATTGTGGTGTCCGATTTTAGCTACGACCTATGGTTTAGTCGGTACAACGCTTGGCATAAAAGTCTGCACTGGTCAGCTATGGTGTAAACAGATTTAGTGTAAATAAATTAATAACTACCTTTATCAGATTATTTAAGTTAAACAGGGGGTTTAATTTAATCAGGAGTTCATCAACCAGGAAATTCCCGGGAGAGGGATTAATGTTCTCGGGAATTATAAAGAATGCGTGGTACTTTTCTTGGAAATGTGTGTCTGGGCCACGAGGATATGTGTACAGTAATTTTTGATCAAAATAAAACGTTGATCAGGGGGTTTAAATTACTTCGGAAATCATAATTCCGTACCTGATTGTTGATAAGGAATCACTATTTCATTAAATTAATTAAAAAGCACTCTGTCCCTATCTACTTTTGAAGCTTCACTAACGCTCAGCCAACTTCCGATGTGGAGGGGGGGATATAGTCACTCGTTACCGTAGTAATACAAGGTCAATCTGGAATCAGCATGAATCGCACTAATTATAGTTGCAAAATTTAAAACACCTAAAATTGACTACAAAGAATTAGCCATTTATAGCATTTATGAGGCTTACGGAAAGATAAATCGACAGAAAGCTGCTGAACCTTTTCTTTAGATCATATGAATATCTAATTATAAAAGATTATATATTTAAGCTAGGGGCCAACGGTTCGCCCAATATCGAGCCCGAAGTGTAAGTTCTTAAGTGAAAATTTTTAACATAATCACGTTTTAGTACGGCTACACCATGGAAGATAGAGTAAAACGTCACTGGACCTTTTTTTGTAGACCGCATTATTAGTATTAAAATAAAATTTTTGAAATTTGGCCTAAAACAAAGGTTCTGTCTGCAACCTAGCCCAGAAAACAAAATCTCACGGAAAACTTAAAAAATCAATATTTTAAAACACGTGTTGCGGCCAAACCATTGGGTATAGGCAAAAATGTCACTGGACCTTTTTTGTAGACCGCGCTGTTTTCTAAATCTTAATGAAAATTTGGTTTTGAGCAACGACCAACCGTTTAGCCGCTATTGAGCCCGAAAGATAAATTTTTAGGCGAAAATTTTCAAAATATTTTAACTTAGTCGCATTATTTTTGCGGCCAAACTAATGGATATAGAGTAAAACATTACTGAAGGTTTTTTGTAGATCACTTCATTTCCTATATCTACCTTTTGATTTATTTTGCCCTCCGACCAATGGTTTCGCCGTTATCGACCTCAAAAACAAACTTTTCACGTAAATATTACAAAAAAATTGTACATAATCACGTTTCTTCTCGGCCAAACCAATGGAGATAGGGCAAAAAGTTACTTCACCTTTTCTGTAGATCGCGCGATTTGCTAATTTGATGGGTCAATCAGATTTGAGCTACGACCAACGGTTCGGCCGCTATCAGGCTCGAAACATTATTTTTTAACCGAAAAAATCTCTGGAATGTCAAATATTCGAGCGTTTTGTCGCTTAAACCATGGAAGATACAGCAAAAAGTCACTGGACCTTTTTTGTAGTTCACTTCATTCCTGACCATGAATTTTTCGTCAGATCCGAGCTAGCTCGTACGGTTCGCCCGCTATCGGGCTTACAAAAAAGGCCTGCAGGGGTGAAAAATGCGCAAATTTTTATCGAATTTTTTTGAGGGGTTTAAAAGTAAAAAAGTCCGGTTTTCAGACTTTTTCCTGTTGGTTACACGACAAAAGGTACCCGCGTGCCAAATTTCAACTTTCCAGCACTTCTAGAAACTATGTTAGAATTTGTATACATCCATCAGTGAGTGAGTGAGTGAGTGAGTGGTTTCACATGCGGCTGTATAAGTATTTAGACTCGCCTTCGGCTCGCTGGGGGCTAACGCCCCCAGGCCCCCTTTTGGGTGTTTGCCAAGTTCGGAGATAAGAGGGATTTGGTGATTGTTAAAAGTCGGACATGAGGTCATGCTAGGAAATTCCATGGGGGGGGGAGTTTAATGTTACCGGGGTTAAGACATCAGGGGGTTTAGTTTACCCTGGACGTTATCTGCTCATACCAGGAAATTTCCTGGGGGGGAGTTTTAATGTTACCTGGAGTTAATGACACATGGGCTTATTTTAGAAGGTGTTGTGTCTGTGAACATAATAAAAATTCACTTTATCCCTTTCTACTATTGACGCTTAGCTAAAGTTCAGCCAATTTTCTAATGTGGGGTATATTCATTCGTTAACTGGATTAGCGGGTATTCGGGGAGGAGTTATGTCCGAGCATTAGATTATGGGAACTTGGAGTTAAAATAAGACCTATTTTATCAAATTATCCAAATTTAAACCAAAGTTTTGAACTTAAGGGGATTTTGCGGCTAAACCGTTAGAGATACGAGAAAAAGTGACTGGACCTTTCTTGTCGGAAATTTAATTTTCTCTTTAGATTATGCCATCAGATTTAAGCTACGACCTATAATTTTAGGCAGTACAGAGCTTAGGACAAAAGACTGCACTGGGCAGTTTAAAAATATCACGTAAAACATAAAAATCAATACTTTAAAACGCGTTATGCGGCCAAACCGTTGAGGATAGGGCAAAATGTTACTGGGCCTTTTTTGTAGATCACATTATTTGCTAAATCCTGTTGAAAATTTGTTTTGAGCTACGACCAACCGTTTTAGCCGCTATCAAGCCCGGAATGTAAATTTTGTAGGCGAAAATTTCCAAATCTTTTTCAGTTAAATCGCATTTTGCGGCCAAACTAATGGAGATAGAGTAAAAAGTCACTAGAACTTTTATGTAGATCACTTTATTTCCTATATCTAACCTTTGTTTTATTTTGCCCTCCCGACCAACAGTTTTTTCGCCGCTATCGACCTCAAAAACAAACTTTTCACGTAAATATTACAAAAGAAAATTGCACATAATCACGTTTTTTCGGCCAAACCAATAGAGATAGGGCAAAAAGTCACTGGACCCATTTCTGTAGATCACGTAATTTTGCTAATTTGATGGGTCAATCAGATTTTAGCTACGACCTACCGTTTCGGCCGCTATCCGGGCTCGAAACATTACTCTAAGCGAAAAAATCTCTGGAATGTCAAATGTTAGAGCGTTTTTGTCGCTTAACCATGGAAGATAGAGCAAAAAGTCACTGGACCATTTTTGTAGTTCACTTCATTCCTGACCATCGAATTTTTCGTCAGATCCGAGCTAGCTCCCAACGGTTCGCCCGCTATCGGGCTTACAAAAAATGCCTGCAGGGGTAAAGAATGCGCGATTTTTGGGGAATTTTTTTGAGGGGTTTAAAAGTAAAAAAGTCCGGTTTTTCAGACTTTTCCTCTGAGTCATATTACAAAAGGTACCTGCATGCCAAATTTCAAGTTTCCAGCACTTCTAGAACTATGTTAGAATTTGTATCTATATATCAGTGAGTGAGTGAGTGAGTCAGTCAGTTTCACATGCGGCTGTATATATATGGGATAACCGTTAGAGACACAAGAAAAAGTGAATGGACCTTTCTTGTCGAAAATTTGATTTTGTCTTTCGATTATGCCATCAGATTTAAGCTACGACCTATAATTTAGGCAGTACAGAGCTTAGGACAAAAGACTGCACTGGGCAGTTTAAAAATATCACGTAAAACATAAAAATCAATACTTTAAAACGCGTTATGCGGCCAAACCGTTGAGGATAGGGCAAAATGTTACTGGGCCTTTTTTGTAGATCACATTATTTGCTAAATCCTGTTGAACAATTTTGTTTTGAGCTACGACCAACCGTTTAGCCGCTATCAAGCCCGGAATGTAAATTTGTAGGCGAAAATTTCCAAATCTTTTCATTTAATCGCATTTTGCGGCCAAACTAATGGAAGATAGAGTAAAAAAGTCACTAGAACTTTATATGTAGATCACTTCATTTCCTATATCTAACCTTTGTTTTATTTTGCCCTCCGACCAACAGTTTTCGCCGCTATCGACCTCAAAAACAAACTTTTCACGTAAATATTACAAAAGAAATTGCACATAATCACGTTTTTCGGCCAAACCAATAGAGATAGGGCAAAAAGTCACTGGACCATTTCTGTAGATCACGTAATTTGCTAATTTGATGGGTCAATCAGATTTTAGCTACGACCAACCGTTCGAGTGGGCCGCTATCGTCGGCTCGAAACATTACTCTAAGCGAACAAAAAATCTCTGGAATGTCAAATGTTAGAGCGTTTTGTCGCTTAACCATGGAAGATATAGAGCAAAAAGTCACTGGACCATTTTTGTAGTTCACTTCATTCCTGACCATGAATTTTTCGTCAGATCCGAGCTAGCTCCAACGGTTCGCTGCCCGCTAATCGGGCTTACAAAAAATGCCTGCAGGGGTAAAGAATGCGCGATTTTTGGGGAATTTTTTTGAGGGGTTTAAAAGTAAAAAAGTCCGGTTTCAGACTTTTCCTCTGAGTCATATTTACAAAAGGTACCTGCATGCCAAATTTCAAGTTTCCAGCACTTCTAGAACTATGTTAGAATTTGTATCTATATATCAGTGAGTGAGTGAGTGAGTCAGTCAGTTTCACATGCGGCTGTATATATATGGGATAATCCTTAAAATGTAACCTGAATCATTACATAAATAAATATGTAATGCATGAATATAAAACTAACACTGACAAGCAGCACGGCACGACCTCCAGAGAGATCTAGGAATGAGCGCAGACTGGTGGTCGGTTGCATTGCTACGGAACAGTGCGTGGAAGAAAAACATATCTTAGAAGGGCTACCAACCACGGACCTGGTTGACGATGACGATCATTGAATATTCGCCTAATGTTCGCTATGTTTTGTTAACTACATATTTGTCGTTTGTTGATTATTGTATGGAGTTTACTTTTTCTCTCCTTTGAAATGAATCGTGCTAGAATGTAGGATTTTAAAATTATTTGGTGTAGTTTTTATGTATAATATATTTAGTTATGCCTTATACATTACATGAAAATAAGCCACCTAACAATTAAATCGCAGTCATCATTAAACATAACAATTGTGTATAAATAAATGGTTTCCTCATAATAATTATGATATAGGGCCCATTATTATATTCGGTAAAACAAATAAATGTAATATATAAAGTTAACTTGATTGAAACGGCTATTCCCCTGGCTTGTCATTCTCACAATCGAACTTCTCTATTTGGAACTCGTAGATTCTTGCCACACCTCTTGCACCCATATAGTGCAAGAATAAAATGTTTAAGTACAATATATTTGGTGAAAAAAACAATATTATATTTATTATTATACTCAATAGGCATAATTAACGTAGTAGAATAATTAAATAGAAAATAAGCTGTCAAAAATTATTAAATTATTTTTATATCATTTGTTTTTTAAATTATAAATAATAAATAATAATATTTTTCAAACTGCCCAAAAATGTCATCAAGTGGCAATGACCGTCCGTCCTAGATTAGTTTCATGATTGCAAGTGATTTAGATTTGTGAATTAAATTGACTGGTTAAAATTGAATTTTGTACATTATTTATAAGGCATAAAAGTTACAGTTTTTAATTATAAAAAACAATTACGCAATTTATTTTCACACCTTCTTAAATAAGTAACTAATTGTTTTAGAGGCCAATTAAATTTAAAAGTTATTTTGAACTATATCAAATACGGGCAAATGAAAAATAAATTAACCAATTTTATAATGATATAATATGTAATGAAATGTATACATGAGCGTTTAATTTATTACGCCAGCTTAAATATTTAATTTAACTTTGTTGGAAACCAACAAAAGATCCTCTTAAATTACTTTATCAGAACAGAGGCGTTTTAGGTTAGAGTGATCCTATTACCACGATAAACTGAAGAGATATTACAGAGCAAAAACAAATAGGTCTTATCTCTGCGAGGAGTTTATTTTATGCTTAATTTCAAGCAATGCTGTGGAATATTTTACAGTTGGCCAATATGAATATCCCATGCAGGTGAGGAATAAACCAACGGTTGATTTAACAGCTCTATACCGATCAATACTTTTTTAGGTAATTGTAAGCCTTGTCACTTCTCCAAAGACAACAACAGTTTTAATGACTGTATGACTACCTATCTCAATTGTACGCAAGATATCTCGAATAACGAGAATGAAGCCTATGGGACTTAGAATTTTGCAATGCAGCTTTTAATTCTTCAATCAATCAATATGATCATTATAATGAGATTTGGCAACATTAACGAATATCCCTTTACATTGGTACTACTTGGTAACCATAATGAAATCCAAGAGAAGTAGCAGAAGAAATAATTTGGCAAACAAACTAGAGTACTTCCACGTCAATCATCAGTCAGATTTGTAAATCAGTAGCAAACATACATAGTATTTTAAATCCGGCACTGTCAAGTCTGCAAAAACTCCCCTTTGAGAAAAAACGAATATCAATTGCAGGACTATTTAAACGTCATGCCTATGCAATGCAATTTATTTTTTATTTAAACAATTACCTATTATAATACTTAATGATTTTATCATTATGCTAAATGTTTTTAAAAAAAAAATAATTTTTTAAGTTTTCGTTGCTGAAATTTTTGTAGAACTCTAGTGTGTTAAAATATATGTTGTTTTGAGATTACACTACGGGTAAAAAAATCTACCTTAGTGTGAAACATTACTATACAATTATTACTTTTTAATGGTTTATAAAAGTGATTGATACTTATTCTCCCTGCCGACACATGAAAATTGTTTGAAATCCTGTTTCCTAAGGCATAGGGTCAAACATCCCACAAGATTTTAGATAGATTTGCCTTCCAAGAACTTGGTAACATTCCATTCCTAATATAATGGCTTTACAATTGTTATAGAATTGCGTGTATCATGCTTTCTAACACCGATTGTTAGTTAAATATTGCGAACTTTATTTCAGTACTATCATCCCGCTAATAACTTTGCAGATTGAATATCAAGCGAGTTTTGCGGTCCTAATAAAAGCAGAAAGGTACCATTTACAAAGTTTCTAAGGTCGGATTTAATTATATTTTGAGTTAACACTGTAGTACGATCACTTGACTTAGTACCAACGCCGCACTATGCTTATCCTAAAGAGATAGTCTTGCATTTCATACTACCATATAACTTTGCAGATTGAATATCAAGCGAGTTAGTACACTGTAATACGATATCTTAGTGCCACCCACACTATGCTTATCCTAAAGTGATAGTCTCGCATTTCATACTACCATATAACTTTGCAGATTGAATATCAAGCGAGTTAGTACAACTGTAATACGATATCTTAGTACCACCCGCACTATGCTTATCCTAAAGAGATAGTCTCGCATTTCATACTACCATATAACTTTGCAGATTGAATATCTAGCGAGTTAGTACACTGCAATACGGTATCTTAGTGACCACCCGCACTATGCTTATCCTAAAGAGATAGTCTCGCATTTCATACTACCATATAACTTTGCAGATTGAATATCTAGCGAGTTAGTACACTGCAATACGATATCTTAGTACCACCCGCAAAATGCTTATCCTAAAGAGATAGTCTCGCATTTCATACTACCATATAACTTTGCAGATTGAATATCTAGCGAGTTAGTACACTGTAATACGATATCTTAGAACCACCCGCACTATGCTTATCCTAAAGAGATAGTCTCGCATTTCATACTACCATATAACTTTGCAGATTGAATATCAAGCGAGTTAGTACACTGTAATACGATATCTTAGTACCACCCGCACTATGCTTATCCTAAAGAGATAGTCTTGCATTTCATACTACCATATAACTTTGCAGATTGAATATCTAGCGAGTTAAGTACACTGCAATACGATATCTTTGAACCACCCGCACAATGCTTATCCTAAAGAGATAGTCTCGCATTTTCATACTACCATATAACTTTTGCAGATTGAATATCTAGCGAGGTTAGTACACTGCAATACGATATCTTTGAACCACCCGCACAATGCTTTATCCTAAAGAGATAGTCCTCGCATTTCATACTACCATATAACTTTGCAGATTGAATATCAATCGAGTTAGTACACTGCAATACGATAATCTTTGAACCACCCGCACTATGCTTATCCTAAAGAGATAGTCTCGCATTTCATACTACCATATAACTTTGCAGATTGAATATCTAGCGAGTTAGTACACTGTAATACGATATCTTAGTACCACCCGCACTATGCTTATCCTAAAGAGATAGTCTCGCATTTCATAACTACCATATAACTTTGCAGATTGAATATCTAGCGAGTTAGTACAATGCAATACGATAATCTTTGAACCACCCGCACAATGCTTATCCTAAAGAGATAGTCTCGCATTTCATACTACCATATAACTTTGCAGATTGAATATCTAGCGAGTTAAGTACACTGCAATAACGGTATCTTTGAACAACCCGCACAATGCTTATCCTAAAGAGATAGTCTCGCATTTTCATACTACCATATAACTTTGCAGATTGAATATCTAGCGAGTTAGTACACTGCAATACGGTATCTTTGAACCACCCGCACTATGCTTATCCTAAAGAGATAGTCTCGCATTTCATACTACCATATAACTTTGCAGATTGAATATCTAGCGAGTTAGTACACTGCAATACGATATCTTTGAACCACCCGCACTATGCTTATCCTAAAGAGATAGTCTTGCATTTCATACTACCATATAACTTTGCAGATTGAATATCAAGCGAGTTAGTACACTGTAATACGATATCTTAGTGCCACCCCACAACTCACTATGCTTATCCTAAAGAGATAGTCTCGCATTTCATACTACCATATAACTTTGCAGATTGAATATCAAGCGAGTTAGTACACTGTAATACGAATATCTTAGTGCCACCCGCACTATGCTTATCCTAAAGAGATAGCTTGTCGCATTTAATACTACCATATAACTTTGCAGAAATTGAAAATCAAGCGAGTTAGTACACTGTAATACGATATCTTAGTGCCCACCCACACCATGCTTATCCTAAAGAGATAGTCCTCACATTTCACACTACCATATAACTTTGCAGATTGAATATATAAGCGAGTTAGTACACTGCAATACGATATCTTAGTACCACCCGCACTATGCTTATCCTAAAAGAGATAGTCTCGGCATTTCATACTACCATATAACTTTGCAGATTGAATATCTTGCGAGTTAGTACACATGTAATACGATATCTTAGTACCACCCACACTATGCTTATCCTAAAGAGATAGTCTCGCATTTCATACTACCATATAACTTTGCAGATTGAATATCTAGCGAGTTAGTACACTGCAATACGGTATCTTTGATACCACCCGCACAATGCTTATCCTAAAGAGATAGTCTCGCATTTCATACTACCATATAACTTTGCAGATTGAATATCTAGCGAGTTAGTACACATGTAATACGATATCTTTGAACCACCCGCACAATGCTTATCCTAAAGAGATAGTCTCGCATTTCATACTACCATATAACTTTGCAGATTGAATATCTAGCGAGTTAGTACACTGCAATACGATATCTTTGAACCACCCGCACAATGCTTATCCTAAAGAGATAGTCTCGCATTTCATACTACCATATAACTTTGCAGATTGAATATCTAGCGAGTTAGTACACTGCAATACGGTATCTTAGTACCACCCGCACTATGCTTATCCTAAAGAGATAGTCTCGCATTTCATACTACCATATTACTTTGCAGATTGAATATCTAGCGAGTTAGTACACTGTAGTACGATATCTTTGAACCACCCGCACTATGCTTATCCTAAAGAGATAGTCTCGCATTTCATACTACCATATAACTTTGCAGATTGAATATCAAGCGAGTTAGTACACTGTAATACGATATCTTAGTACCACCCGCACTATGCTTATCCTAAAGAGATAGTCTTGCATTTCATACTACCATATAACTTTGCAGATTGAATATCAAGCGAGTTAGTACACTGTAATACGATATCTTAGTGCCACCCACACTATGCTTATCCTAAAGTGATAGTCTCACATTTCATACTACCATATAACTTTGCAGGATTGAATATATAGCGAGTTAGTACACTGCAATACGATATCTTAGTACCACCCGCACTATGCTTATCCTAAAGAGATAGTCTCGCATTTCATACTACCATATAACTTTGCAGATTGAATATCTAGCGAGTTAGTACACTGCAATACGGTATCTTTGAACCACCCGCACAATGCTTATCCTAAAGAGATAGTCCTCGCATTTCAATACGTACCATGTAAACTTTGCAAGATTTTGAATATCCTAGCGGAGTTAGTACACTGCAAATACTGTATACTTTGAAACCATCCCGCAACAATGAGCTTATCCTAAAGGAAGCATGTCGCCATTTAATACTGCCATATAAACTTTGAGAAATTAAAAAATCTAAGCGAGTTATGTACAACTGTAATACGATTATTTTAGTAATGCACCCGCATTCTATGATAGGTCCTAAATTGATGAGTCTCCTGCATTTCATTACGACCATATAACTTTGCAGATTGAATATCTATCGAGTTGATACATACGATAAATATCGATATCTTTGTACTACCGCAAAAAGCTTATTTTTATATTAAAGTGCGCGTGGCCATATTTTCTCTTTTGCGAGTTGAATATCTATGTGGAGGTTGAGTACACCACGTAATCACACTATCGTTGTATGTACTACCCACACAATCGATTTTATCATAAAGGAATCTCGTCTCGTATTTATTGAATTAACGCTTTTGTTTGCAACTGTGGCCACCCGTACAGTAAGAAGTAAGATCTTTTTTCTTTCAGGAATTTACGAGAAGAGGTTCTGAGGTGGTACACTGGTTGTGATGAGGAGGTTGATTATTTAATTTCTATGTAGCTTGCAATCACGAATTATTTTGTTCATAATGATATATCAATATATTACTTAGTGATGTTTATAATAACTTCGTTAAGTAAGATATAAATAATATGTTCCTATACGATAACGTAACCTTTGGTGCCAAGGTATGTGAAGATTTATGCTCTCCTATAAATTTCTATAACTAGACAGACAAGTTATAAAGAATAATAATAAGTCAGACAGCCACATATTTGGTCTTACTTTGGGTAAACTAGCAATAATTAAAGAATTAATTTACTTATCTGTACGTTGTGTGGTCAAAATAAGGGGTTAAAAACTAAAAATATAAACTAGTGGAAAATATTTAATTTTATTGTTCGATAACCCTTCTTGACGACCTCCTTAGCCATATCAACCAGTATCATAACTTAAGTTGCGCACTTCTATCGATTTAAATAAAAACTGTTGTAGTGCTTTTAACCTTACTGAGCCACAATATTGCTTCCGACTCCTGCAGTAGGAATAAGTAATGTTCTTGTCTTGAGAAAATGGTGGCATTCCAACAGATATTTAATTTGTGCGGGAGAACAATAGAGGTGGAAAACTGTTGACGTTGTAAAGAGAATACATTTGATCACAACACGATAGAAAGAGAGGCGATTGTTAATTAAAGTGTCCTTACACTCTCTCAAGTCTAAAACATGACGATCTTAAAAATAGGGTTTGCTTCTCTTTTTGCACCATTTACACACAAAACATATATTTTACAACGAATTTGTTTATTTTGTAATGTTTTTGAACATCCCAGTTTTTATAAATTATAACTAACAACATATGACAAAATTTTGTATATAATATTGTTGTTCTTGGAAATATATGTTTATTACAAAAACGGTTAAGTTATTAATATAATCATGGGAAACTTCAACAATGGCCCAAGTTTATTTAATTTATAATGTCATAATTACAATAGTTTTATAACAAATATTTATTTGGTCTCGAAATGTGGAAGTTTTCTCGTGATTATATCTGTGAAAGAATAATTTTAAAAAATAAATAGATTGGCATGAATTGATACAGTAACATATTTGATACCAGAATTTTTTTGTTTGTTGATCCTAATATGCGGACGCATATAATTGAAATACCAGTTTTATGCCATCCATATAGCTTTTAAAACTTGTTCACAAATAGTAATATACTAAGTATTCCGAAGTGAGCGAGCTCTTCTTGTTCACTCAAATCATCTTGCATTGAAATGAAAGTAAGGTTTGGTATGTAATAGTAATAGATTTCAGGGGATATCTTAATACTATAGTAACTAACAAACATTTAATGAGTTAGTACATATGTAAGAATACTTGGTAATGTTTGTTGATATGTCTGGGCTTTGTAATAGGCTCCCGGGGCGCATCTTTGTAATAAAGTTTTAAAAAATACTTTCAATAGAAAGTGTGCGGGTTCCTCTTTAAAACCCTCCATTTTGCAAGAACCCATCAGATTTCGGTTGGAGTTTTCGTGGTAGGGAAGTACAGATGAGTTCATTTGTTACCAACGGTGGTTTCCCCGGATCGATGGCAGTGACCTGCACTTATTGCCCACAAACACCCCCACTCACCACTAATGGTGCATTTGACTGTTGGACTTGGATAGATAAAAAGCATCACTGAAACGAACTCTACTTTCCAGAACGGGTTTGTACCTTCCTGAAACAAGAGGCGAAAGTAGAATAATATGTAAAATGTGTATAAGTAACAGGTGGTGGGCAGCAGGAACACGAATGCAGGTACATATCTTGCAAAGTTAAACCTGGTTTGAGACGACACAGCGATAGAAACTTTGGTAAGGCTTGTTACACAATGGTGTTTTGAGGAGTTACAAATTTTTGTTCGTCTCCGATCAAGAATTTCAATGAGGGTCTAGTTATATGCTGGTTTTAATTGCTTTTTAAACTTTTGGTTTTCTCTCAGATAAGCCATTACTTCGCAATTTACAACATCTTTATAAGGTACATTCCCTACGATTGACCGATATCGTGACGCTGGAGAAGGTCCGTCCAAACAAAAAAACATAAAATCTCGTAGATTCGAAAGAAAGATGTCTGGAATCATCATGATTGTAAGTGTATATGAGCTTCAAGGAGAAAGGGTTCACCAGGTCAACGTTTAATGTTCTTCTCCATGAAAATGTTTTAGCCGTAGTAGTCCTTCATTGTCAATAACTTCCTTTAGAGATTAGGACGATTTGTGCGTAATCTAGAGGCGTAGAAAATAGATTTTAGTTCAATAAAGTAGTTACCCAGCTTGACAAAATTATTAACAACCTTTTACATATGTAAGAATTACCTGTAGTAACATTCAGATGATAAAAGAAAGTTGGTTTAAGCTGGATTGGTGGAAATTGGTGTTCGTTATTTTCCTTGAGAAATCATTAAATCAAGAGTTTTGTGGTCAGTTATAAATCACGAATGGGATAACTATTCTAATTAAGTGGACTATTACTGGATTGAATAGCCAGTGTAGTATATTTCGAATAAAATTGGTTTGCCGAGAAGATTGCGTTAATTAGCTCAAAACATCGAGCTCTCTTTCAACTTGTAGTACAAAGTGAGAAGTCGAACAGCCCCGTCCAATTTTGCTATTTTAAATCTGAGCAATTGCGCCGAAAATAATGCTATTGGTACTCTTGACAGTGTATGCACAGCATTTACAACAGAATATCGAGAATGAGTGGTGTTTAGAGTATACATTCTGGATCTATATCAACGCGAGATCACACAAGATTTTTCAATGTGAAATTTCGACTGCGTTTTGTGCCTAAGGATAGCACGAACGTGGGACGGAAATCGCTATTAAATCCATAAGAGGGATAAAAAGAATTTCACCCTGCACGATCGGTTTTCGCAGACGCAGCAAGAGAAGGGAAATGACAAAACATTATTCGGAATTTGCCTGTTCACCAAAAATCGCCTGATTAATTGTCGCACATGCAGTTCTTCAGAAGAAGATTAATAGTTCGAATTAGTTTTGTACACCAGAACGAGTTATGGAATTTGCGCAGGATAATTCGTTTATAACAGCCTCTGATATCTACAACAACAGTTACGTTCAGTTAAGAAACACTATTTGATGGAATTTCACCCTACAGTATTTAGTAGTTCCTTGACCTCCTCATAGGCCTTTTAACAATCTACACTATGTAGTAGGTTATAGGCATATTCTTCTTTATAATATGCATATAAATCACTATTCCGTATAGGTCCATGTGACCTCTCCATAAGGCTATATGTCGTGGAGTGTGACGTGAGAGCACTTGAAGAATATCCCAGGAGACAGGTGGATTCTTCTTAATTTTGCTCCTCTCTAAGTATTTGATTACAAGACCTAAGCCACCAGGCCTGGCCCACAGTGAGTGTGATGTTAAAACTTGAAAACCTATACCAGAAGAGTGAAGATTTCGGATTTATTGAACTCGTAGTAACTGGATTACAGGGACCTATGCCGGCACGAGTTCTGGCCCAAAGTTAGTGTGACTGCGAGAGACTTGAGGATTATACCAGGGGACAAGTGCGGACTCCGTTATATAGCCCTCCAAGTAGCTGGATTACAGGGACTATGCCCACGAGTTCTGGCCCAAAGTTAGTGTGACTGGAGAGACTATGGATGATTATACCAGGGGACAGTGCGGACTCGTTATATAGCCTCTCCAAGTAGCAGGATTCAAAAGATCTAATGCCACGAGTTCCGGCCCAAAGTTAGTGTGACTTGAAAAGACTTCGAGGATTATGTCCAGGAGACCAGTTTCGGACTCGTTATATAGATCACTTCAAGTTAAGCTGTACTATCAGGACTATGCCAGCGAGTTCTGGCCCAAATGTATAGTGAGTGACTTGAAAGACTTGAGAGATTATGCCAGAGAGACAGTTCGGACTCGTTATATAAGACCTTCAAGTAGCTGTACTACAAGGACTATGCCACGAGTTCTGGCCCAAAGTTTAGTGTGACTTGAAAGACTTGAGGATTATGCCAGGAGAAAACAGTTTCGGACTCGTTATATAGCCCTCCAAGTAGCTGTACTACAGGACTATGCCACCGAGTTCTGGCCCAAAGTTAGTGTGACTTTGAAAGGACACTGAGGATTAGTGCCAGGAGACCAGTGGCCCTCGGGGAATCGTTATATAGACCTCCAACGTAGCTTGTACTAACAGGACTAGGCCCAAAAGTCCAGGCCCGAAATCTATTGGTATTCTTTTTTTGTATTTTTGTTACTGGTATTCAAATTATAAGAAATGAACCTTGAGACCGTGAGTTTTACTACACCTAGCAGAAAATAGCGGTTTGAGTTTTTGGGTACTTTTTATTTGATATACTTTATTTCCGTAGAAATGAAAGTTTTCAGCTCCATGTGTACTTTCATATTTTACTATTATATTGGTATGTAATATAGCACTACGCAGATGGCAGTCCATCTGATGACAGTGCCTTGCTAGGCATTAACTATAAATAAGAGGTAAAAAATTTTATTAAGGTTATATTGATTCACTACTACACTATATAAAATATAAAAAAACACAAAAAACAAAACAAAACGAAAAAAAAATATAAAAAAACTCACCGTGCCGTGAAACACCCTGGAAACCACGCTTTTGTCAGATTCAACCTCATATTCGAAGAGATGCTACACATTTAGATTGCACCTCACAGACCTAGTTCATATATCCCTCTCAATATCACATAAACTCCTTCTTTATTAAAAAAATCCTTTGTTCAACTTACTCTGCAATCTTTACACCCCGCTATTGATTTTTCTAATTTTCTTAAATCTCAGTGGATGGTACTCCAGTTGTTAATCGTATAACACAACAAGGACCCTCCAGTGTAGGTCCTAAGTCATGCGACATTCAGCAGAGCGGTCCTCTGCTCCGTCCATCAGTATTGCTTCCTCATAATGTTGTCCTTCATTGGATTCCTCTTACTGTCACAAACTTAAAATATAATTTAGCTCACTAAAATAGCTTACAATTTATCGGTGGCAGATTACTGTTGTTAGGTGCTCAAATTCATCTCAAACTGACTATTACAGTTGTTATCTCCTTGCTAATTTGTAGATAAAGTAACTTTTACGTGATGGTGCAGAGTTATTAAATTGTCCCATGCGGATTAACTGCTTAAGAGGGGAGTTAAAAGGAATAATATAATTCTGATCTATGTCAGTTGAAACTTCAATATTAAATACGGTATTGTGTTTAATTTCCTGTTAACAGCGACGTTATAAACAGAAGCTATCTTAAGACCCTGACCAAAGTCACTGGAGTATAAGGTGGCGTCACAGAAAAAAATACAGGGAACATTAAAGCTAACATATTAATATATTCAGTGTGGAAGTCTCAATGTGTCTCAGTGTTATGAATTGTCCTACAATCTCCTTATGTCTTTAAATGTGTTTAATTTTGCGTAAAAACAGCTGAAAACTTCTATTACGGAATATTAAACTCTTAATAGCCATTATACATAAACAATTTCTTGTACAGGTTAGGGAACAAATTATGGAACCCATGTAACTTCAGAGATAAGATAGATTACTCGATCAGCCGTGCAGCATCACACCTCATCTTACATTTCAGCTCAATAACTGATCCTAACTGACTGAAAAACACCAAAATTTTTTTCTTCGTGCGTGTTACCGCTCGTTGCTATGTCAGTTACCTACATAACCAATGTAAACTGCCTTAGAACTTTTATTTTTATCTTTTTGTACAAAAAACCAGTAGTTTTTCTTTGGATTAAAAATAATGCTTGTTATCAAATTGTCCAGTCTTCATGACATTTTTATCAAGAGGAGCACTGAAAAACAGGAACGGTGCAGGCAACGTACTACTACATCCAAGCCACTATTTTAATGTGAACGCACAACATTGTACAATTCTTATGAATTTAATTATACAAAAATTTATTCAATAGAATCTTTAAGTTATTGTACTCATAATTTTACTAATTTAGAACTCAGAAATCGAAATAAAAACCTGTTATTTGGTGAAAAGTTACATTGGTTTAAATATATTTTGTGGAATGTATTTCTCTAATTTCTCAATAAAAATTGACGGGTGAACAGAAATGAAACATTAAATATATGTAATTGATGTGGTTCCTTAAAATTGTCATATTTCACGTATATTTATAATCTCTGTCTTTAAAACAAACTGTGGGTTTAAAAACATAGAACAATTTCATGTACAACAACTGATTTTCTTTTACGAAATCTGTTTTATTAATATTAGTAGATAACCTTTCTGAAAAAGAAGTGTCCTCAAGGATGGTTGTGAAGCGTACTTTTTCAATCAAGGAACTTATAATTACCTATATTTTTCAGTCGAATTTCCAGCTCCACAGTTCCGTGTAACTCTAAAGATGAGGTTAAGTTTCATCTGCTCAAGGAAAATATCATCAAATCAGTTTAACAAATTAATCAACTACTATAGATTATGTTGCAAGAGTATGGTTTTTTATTGTTTCGCGTTTTTTATTCGAGTATGTGCATACTCAACTTTACCAACCTAGATGGCAACGTTTTGAATTCGTTAGAACACTGCCACACCGCTTACAATTTATGTGATACTGATTTTAGTCCTAAAATAATTGTTATAAAACTTTCAATGCTATAGCTTCAGATAATCCAAATAAAAAAAGCTGGAGATATGTTATTTAAGAGGGGTTCGGTAGGCCCTATCCTTACAATGCTATATTCCTATATTTGATGTAGCCGGGCCACCGTTCCTTTCTCAGGAACAACTGGTTCGATTACAGTAAAATTTTTATGTGATTATTTTTTAGGTCCTTATCATGAAATAGAAGCGCAAAATTTTGGTTTTTAAGAAAATTTCATTAAAAAAGAAGTAATTTTTTTTTAAAATAACATGTTTTTTTTTTTTGAAAAAAAATGTTATGTTATTTATTTTTTTTGCGTAAATTATTAAAGATTTTTTTACAATTTTTAACGCGCTTATAAAATGTGTATATTTGGTGGCAAGTACCAAGTGGTTTTTTTTTCATAATTGATCCAATCTAATACTTCCCTGAGATAAAGAGTTACAAAAGTAAGAAATAACATAGAAATTCCGGGAAATCAAACGTTAAAGTTAAAAATATACATTTGTTGGTCTTACTCTTGGTAATATGTAACTGAAGTTAATGGCATCCTGCTCCATAACTGGGATCATCAGGATCCTCCAAATCATCCCATTCATCTTCCGAACTTTCCTTTTAGCACTTTTCACGGGATTTTGTCTGCTTCTTTTTTTGCAACTTCCGAGATCATATAGTCGCTTGAGGCCTTTTTTTAGTCCGTGATATATCTTTATTTTTTTCCATAGCATCACAAATATTCTGCCCAACAATCAATCCCAGTTTCTTAAAAACCATACACCCTGCTATGTTTCCTTTATTAAAAGTATTGGATGGCATCATATACACCTGGAGTTTTTCAGTTAGGGGCCGAGTCCCAATTATTATTTGGATTCACCAGACTCATTCGGATTCTGTGATTTTACCATGTAAGCACATTAATTTAGAAGGTCAGAGAGCACTAAGATCTTTGAAAAATATGTTTTTAGCCTCCTCCATTATGGCAAGTTGGTAGGTGAAAAATTTTTTTTGCATGATCATATTTTTTCATTCTGGGACCCAATGATTTTTGATATTTACACCCAACTATCCACTTCCTCTTCTGGGCGAAATCCATGTATGAGGATTAGAGAGTACTTGATAGTAAATGGTAGTATTCCTGCCCATATAGACTAGCTTCAATGACATTCCAAATTACCTATATTCTTTCTGCGTATGGCCGTAGTATTTCCTGAATTGGATAATATAAGCAGCAATCTGTTTATGTCGGTTGGCGACACCAGGCCTAAGGTTTTTGCCATCAATTTTGTTCTTGCCTTACCTTTCTTTTTAGTTTTAATGTCCTTCAGGCGTGTGCCCATTAACCGCTTTTGTGACATTCCCAATGCACTCTAATTTTGTAACTGGACAGTTCATTACCATTAAGGCATGCTTTTCCTAATTACACTAGCAATCACACTATTATGAGTCGCCGTCTCCAAGAAAATTCAATATAGTCGAACAATCATAAGTTTGGAAACGGACCGTTGAAATATTTTTAACAGGCCCCCCTTCCCCCCCTAACCACGTTTCCATACCCCCACTTACCTCCATGGTAATTAGCGCACTGCAATTATCATTATGAATGGCCAGTAAACTTGCCATCTACAACGACAGTACTTAGAACAGTCTGACGGCACATGAACAACTTATACCAGTACAACACTTTGTAAGCCGTTACAACGCCATTTGAAGATGTAAATGTCCACGCTTTTGCCAAGTGCCGTCGATGGCAACACAACAAATCCCTATTTCCATCATTTTATTTTCCACCTGCTTCTTCTACAGCCTCTTTTCATAAATGAAAAAACATATATCCCTCAAGGCTGTAGACCCTAGAAACTCTAATGTTATGTCACTAAACTTTGTAGTAGGTTTAGGCAAGTTTAGCACGGCCGCAAAAGAGTTTTCGCCAAGCGACCTGGCCCCTTCCAATAGTAAACGCTTACCGTACCCTAACCTATCACACATTTAGGTCATACATTTTATTGTGTGATGGGTTATCAGGTAAAGTACAAGCAATTTTTCATATGAAGCTAATGAGGTCCTTTGTACTACAACCTGAGCAAGCGGGCGAGGGTAGGAGGAGAATCCACGCATGTAAAGAGAAGAAGCGTTGGTCCCAACACGGCCTACCGAACTTTGCAATCAATTGCTTCATGGCAATGTTTACAAACTGCTATAGTAGAAATTATTTTCCAACAAACTATTCAAATCAGTACTATTTCATAGGCTAGACTAGGCCTCACCATCAACAATAGATTGGTAGTTAATTGGAAATATTTTCCCTAGTTTTGCTTTTGAAGCACTAAAACTTGGTTTCATCTAGACTAGTCAGTATCTTCCAAAACAACAGCAAATAGGACTATGCCTAATATCAGTTTTTCTACTGTCTTCTTTCAAACTTACTCGTTTTTCCTTTTTCTTGAAAACACTAGTACTCCTAGGCATTTTGAATAATATATTCTTCTAAAACACCTAGACACAACACTTTAGAAAAAATATTGTAATGAGGATTTACTTTTGAAGTTTCTTCACAAATAAAAGGAATTAAACTCATTGGAATGTAAACAAACAATGTTTTCATTACTTCTCTTGTCTGCTGTTTTATATGGCCACAGATACTTTCAAGGTTAGCTAACCTATTGAAAGAAAAACAACTGTTTCCTGGATGCTCAGTTTTATTATAACAAATAGAATAAGTAGTATTGTCCGTTATAACCATAGATACAATTTCTGGTACAAAATTGCAGCTGTGCATGACAATATGTTGTATATTATTTTTTTAAATACTTCCCATTGTCAGAACTAAATAATTGTTGTATGTCAAAATGTTCCAGAAACACAACACAGAAAAAATAATTGAAATAAAAAAAATGTATATTTTTTTAATTTTTAACCTACCGAACCCCCGTTAAAGGTTTTTTATTTGAACACATGCGAAAAAACATCTAGGATGTAGAAGTTATTCTGCTGTAAAGCCTCCCTGATAACAG
>NW_025780027.1:0-66701 GCF_021130785.1 Homalodisca vitripennis
TCTACTTCCCTCAAGGGAACAATCAAGGCTAGTGAATTCATAAGAAATGGTGAATTACTTATTTCCTCGATACAATTTTCCTAAAGAAAGCTGGCAATGTAGTCATTCCAGAAGAAAAAACTTACCTCTCTAGGAAAGTGTAGCGTTTTTTAAAGCTACATTTGATTTATTTTTTTAATTAAAACTTAAATTAAATACACATTTTTTAATCGAAATATTGTGAATTTAATTTTAGATTAGATTGTGAAAAGTCAGGGTAAAAACGAACATGTAATCCTTTGGCAAGTTAGTACTGGTAGTTTTAAATTGTTAGGTTCGGGTAAAAACATAGTGGAGCGGCGAGGCTAGGGTGTAGCGGAGAAGGTAGCTGAGAGGGTTTTTGACCCCCGATGCTAGCGGCGCTTCACATGCACATAGTACGGCGGCGATCAACGCGGTGAATCAAGAGGCTTTAGTTGTTCACTTTTCAATATGTCTTCAGACAGTGATGACGATTTTGTGTTGTATGAGAATAGTGCACTGAAAATGAATGTTTTAGGTAATAGAAGTTGTGCAGTTCACCCTGTAAATAGGCAGCGTAAGGAATTTGGAGAGTACTACCATCTGTTTCCCCAGTTGAAGAAATATCCAGATAGATTTTTCCAGTACACCAGAATGGATTACAGTACCTTTGAATAGATATTGAACTTAATTTCTCCTCATATGGGGGTCAAATATACAAATTTTTGTAAGCAGCAGCCGATTGAATGTGACGAGAAGCTACTTATTACACTCTGGTAAGTTTTTATTATACAAATTTATTATGCATTTGCTAATCAGGGTGTTTTTCTCCACATTAAAGTAAACGTAATATTTAAAATATATATATATATTTAAATGAAATACCGTTAAAGTAAGAAAATATTGATTTACAGTATTAAAATTGAAATAAATTAAAATACTTTTGACCTTTATGTGTATAATCGTATTCTGTGTAAGGGTACTGGGTAACACATGTCTGGTAATTTATACTAATCGTTAATATTAGGAAGTTATTGAGAATAGAATAATTGCATATTTGTTAGATCATTCATGTTGGTAGGTACAGTAATTATAGTTAAATAAAATACAGATCAAAACGAATCAGTGTATTAACTGCAATTAATTGACAATGAAGTTTTAAAAAGACAAACAAATAGTTTTTTAGTTTGGATTGCCAGTCCACATATGAACACTAGACTCAGCACCAGGCATATTTCCAATGTTAAGCAAAGTGTACGAGTTCTCATCGATCGAGATTGGTGTACAAGGGCCAGTCACAGAACCATGACTAGACAAAGGGGTAGAACGTGATCAAAAGTCGACATACCCCATTACCGTATGCGTATTTCATGACTCAATTTTTGAACATCATTACGAAACATTAATTTATTCACTCCAGTAATCAACTTAAGATGGGGGCTTAGACTTTCGAAAAACTTGAAGTCTTCGTCATTCATCCTTTTTTTGTTCCTTGTCCAGTTCTTGTTTTCTTTTTTTTTCTTGTAGCATTGAAAGTTTTTTTTCTTCAAGCTGCACTAACTGTTGTATGTGATCTTGCCTACCCGTTCTTTATCGAAAGTCATTAGTATGAGTAAACGCTTGGGTTTCATTGTTAACAGTGGTTGCTACTGATGGGGTATTGTCATTCATCAGTGTATCATCAGTTACATTGTGCTCGTCTTCCTCATTATCAGGCGAATCAGGATTATTATCACTCACCTCTGTTATTTCGGTTTGGAACTGCTTTCCTCTTTTCAGAGCGGTGTTCACTCAATGTTATATTTCCACTGGAGGGTCTTTGCCTGAAATTGTCCTCTCAAAAAATCCAAACTCATAAAGTAAGGCCAATTTGGTTTGTATACAGTATCTGCTCCCTGGCCTGATCTCTCTTTTTGCGTTTTCGGAACTCACTTCTGTAGTATTCACGAAGTCCCTTCCACTTCTTTTGTGCTTCTTTCACTGAAATAAAATAATGAATTAATAATTCAGTGTGTTTACTAAATTAAATAGAACTCTAATGTAAGGAGAGGGCCCTTAGACCCCGCTTTCTTGAAGGACGTAATCTATACTGTACCTCCCAAACCTCCCGGTAGGCTTTGCCCCCTCTGGGAAAAAATTTCTGCAGACAACCCTTGGTGAATGT
This sequence comes from Homalodisca vitripennis, assembly GCF_021130785.1. Classification (NCBI taxonomy): domain Eukaryota; kingdom Metazoa; phylum Arthropoda; class Insecta; order Hemiptera; family Cicadellidae; genus Homalodisca; species Homalodisca vitripennis. Next base: position 2,165 of record NW_025780027.1, read on the forward strand.
ATCGAGGAATAGGGTTGTTACTATTCTGTTATTTAGTAAAAATTTAGATATAACCCCTTAAACTGTTATAGTGTTTTTAATTTCAGATATCTGGCTACCGGCGCATCCTTTAGAAGCCTATCATTCACATTTAGTATTTGAGCTTCAACAGTAAGCAAAATAGTAAGCGAAACTGTGAAACAACTATGGAATGTTTTGCAACCAATACACATGCCTCTACCTACGTCAAATACGTTTTTTCGCACCAGCCAAGAGTTCTACAATATTTGGAATTTCCCAAATTGTATTGGATGCATAGATGTCAAACACGTTAGAATTATTTCCCCTCCCTATTCTGGAACGATGTTTCTATAACTACAAAAAGTTTTATTCAATAGCTTTACAAGGTGTTTGTGACGCTCAGTACAGATTTTCTATGATCGATGTTGGAGGATTCGGTAAACAGAACGATGGAGCAACACTAGCAGCTTCAGATATGTACTTACAAATTAAAAATAATCAGCTAAATATTCCAGATGATAGTTATTTACCAGGGACATACGTCAAAACATCTATGGTTTTTCTAGGCGATGAAGCTTATCCTCTGTCCCTTCGATTATTAACACCTTACCCAGCTGACAACCTAACGATGGAAAAAACTGCATACAACTTTCGGCACTCAAGGGCGAGAAAAACAATTGAGTGTACATTCGGAATATTGTATTCAAGATGGAGAATACTCGCAAAGAGTATTGAAGATAAACACGAGACTGCCGATCACATAGTTAAAGCTGTTTGTGTTCTTCAAATACAATAATTGACAGAGAAGGATTTGAAAGACATTTGAGCGAGGTAATACCTGGTAAAAAGACTCGAGGCGATACCGAACCTGTGCCAAGACGAAGGGGCCGACACCTAACTGCAGCAATGCTTTTACGTGATACATTCAAGGCATATTTCCAGGAAAACCCCATCAAATTTAAGAAAGACAATGAGCAATAATTTTAATGTTTTGTTTGTGTTCTAATAAATGAATTTCTCGTACCTGTACAGTTGTTTTCTTGGGCTATTTCCTTCCACATACGATCGAGAATGAATCTATTATGGTGGCTGGATTGTTGTTGGTCCCAGACAGCACTGCGTTCACGCACTGATAAAATAAATGTTTCAGTATCCATAACAGCTGCACTTTGACCAACGAGGCTCGACTGAACCCTCGAGCAAAGAAATCGGGTATCAATATCTGAGAGGAGAGGCTAGCGTGTCGAGACTTGAACCAGCGCCCCTCTCAGCTCCACTGTGATTCAGCGCATCTAACTGTATGTATTCTTTTCAACCCTCTCAGCTCCCTTCTCCGCTACACTCTAGCCTTGCCGCTCCACTATGTTTTTTACCCTTGAAGGCAGGTTGACTGCCTTGAATTGATTAGAACTTGTCTTGTTGCCACTATTTTTTCTCCTTGTTTGATACAGCTGGACCAATGAGAGAACACCGCGGATGCCCTTCAAAGTTGATTGGAAAGAAAAGTATTTAAGAGCCGGCTCAAAATTTTCGCCCTTCTTTTGGTTATTTTCTTGATTAAGTTAATGACAGTGCGCCGTGTTTCTTAAATTTTTTTTCCGCGAGGGATTTTGAGGTAAGCAGCAAATTTTTTGTACGTTTTATTGAAATAGTCTTTCCTGATCTGATATTAAATTAATTTAGTTGTCTTATTTATAGGAAAAAATTAAATTCATAGAAACTACAGAGCAATCTGAATAACTTATTTTCGAAGAACAATAGAGCATAATAGAATCATACAAGTTACATTTGGACTGTGAGAGACTGGGAGCAAGGAGAAGGGCTCTTTTTGGTGGTAAACAACCAGGCGACGAACCAGATGCTAGTATCGGGGAAAAGCTTCTTAGCCTAATTAAGGGCACAAAGATAGGCTTACCCCTCTAACATCAAAGGGGCACACAATAAGCTCAGGTTGACGTGTGAGGATCTGTGAATCCACCCCAATACCCTAAAGCAAAAAAAAAAAAAACCACTTTTGATACAAAGTCGTATTGAAAAATGTGGATATATATATAACATTAAGTTGATATTTAGTTCCTCAATCTGTTCTGTTGGTGTTAATAGGTTAACATGAAATAGTATTACATCAATAAGTTACTAGTTCGTAACTCTTCTATAGACGTATAATTTTTGTTAACGCTTTTTAACTTCACAAGCATTTTATAATAATACCGAGTTTTTTTTGGCACTTGACAGGGGAAATTAACCAATCAGGAGTGTGAATTTGGCGCTGTAAATGGAAAATTGGCAAATGGATGAATAATTGCTGAATTTTATGTTTGAGTTTTATTCTGATGTGGTAATAATGTTAAAAGTTTTAACTCTCAACTCGAATTGACTTTTGCTATAGAAATACATAATGTTATTCTAATAAAAACGTAAGTCAATTATTCATGGTGTAGCTTGCTCAATGTATTTAGAAATGCATCATTAATGATTGACAGGGAGTCCTGACAGGTGGAGGGCGCATGTCACCAGCTACTCCAATCGTGAGCTCCATACAGTATGGTAGCCGTAGGCCTGTAACCTGAACTTGCGAGGAGCGTGAAATTATTTGGGACGTATTAAAGCGGCATCATAGGTATAAGAGACAACAAAATTATTATATAGTTTGTAGTTATTAGATTTGTCGTAACCAGTTTTGGCAGACTTTCGAGAGACAAAGAACAGGAAGGGTTTCTGTGGTCTTAAGTATTAAGTTACTTGAAAACAGAGCAATACAACCGATAATTGAAACAGAGAAATGCTCTGATAGTTTTAGTACTAGAAACGGTGCAATACAACGGTAGTTGAAACAGTGAAATACTCTCATAGCTTCAGTACTAGGAACGGTGTACAACCTGGTTTTATAAGTTGTAAATTTATTAACAGCGTGGAAACCCCTCCTAAGGTGTTGGTATTCGACAATAATTTAAATGTAGGACAAGATAACATTTCATCGCATCGTGAAACTAGAAGTCTACTTACTATAGAACAAATAAGGAGAAATCCGAAAAAAAACAAAGATATTAGCAGAATGAATTCTAACTGTGACGGAGCGTCAACAAGCCTCAGTAAACAAGAGCTGTGCTCTCTGGATCCTTGTAAATTCATGCTATTTTCATGATAACTCGAATCCAATCTAGGTTTATGAGTTAAAAATAATACTTAGGCCTATAACACAAAACCTGTAGATAATTATGTTGTCTATTGAATAAAAACAAACATTATTACTCCATTCAAAAATTTCAATTTATATCGGTTTGCTGTTGTTAATTTTGCATTCGTAATATCAGTTCCCTGTAAAATAAAACAGGGAGATTAAGGTCTGTCTAGGACATCAAACGATATAAAAATCGTTAACAGATTAAATTATATTTTAATAACTGGTAAAATAATAGGCAGTGAACAGTACAGAGTTGTTAATGAATACCAACATTAACGTAGACCGTACGGTTGAAATGAGAAATTAACAGTACAGTAACAGAAGTACTTGATCAAATTATAGTGATCAATGTAATCGGTTTTCTTTTTAACATAAATATCCCACTGACAGGTGTGGCTGTCCTGATGCTTTCATTTAATTTATTCCTTGAACTTACAACTTCAAACTAAACATTTGTAAAGTAGCTGCAAAGCTTTAGAAGAATACACTGACATGTGTAGGAGTACCAGTTGCTCCATAGAACTTTAGGTGGCATTTATGAGTAAGTGCCAATTGAGTGTCATTAGTACATTGCAGTATTAGAAGAGAGGGAACTCATCGCCTTAGGTCGCGGCCAGATAACTATGCCTGAGAAACGTTACTGAAGATAATAGTCCTAAGTCTGATTGGAACGTAGCGGACGTCAATAGAGCACTGTGGAAGGAGATTTATTCAACATGTTAACACCTAGTGATATAATATGTATTCCAGAGTACTTTAGCTTGTAGTATTGAGTCATTGAGTTTCATTTAAAAAACGATTTCATCAATTGTACAGTGTATCAAATAAACATTTTGTGTAAAATAATAATTTACTTTCAAAATAGTTTTCTGTGCTATATTAACTTCAAATACTAGTATCTAATATATATATATATATATATATATATATATATATATATATATATATATATATATATATATATATATATATTGCTAAGATTCTTTTACTATTTAAGATATAATTATTTTATTAGACAAGTATTTAATTTATTACAATTTGGTTTACAGTCATTAATGTATGCGTCGTATTATGGTGCATATTTTTGTATTATTATTTCCGTTTTTTATATAAAATGAATAGCTAATGGAGGTAATGTTGTTGATTTATTCAAGAAAGTAGCTTATATTAATAATAATAGTTATAAATGTTTAAGACCGTGTATTGAAGCCATTTTATATAATGAGTATGAGTAACCTACACCATTGTTATGACTGTAGAAACACAGGTTATAATACTTAATAAAATTATAGAGGGTTTTGTAACTTACCAAGAAATGCTTTATATCATTGGAGTATTTTATTAGAAACTTTACCCATACCATTAAATTGGGTTTACATCTCTGTTGTTTGGGGAAAGTTTGAGATATTCTAAGATGCACCTATACGGACTGTGGTAGTGATGGTACTGCAGGTATTGTGTGCACTCAGTTCATGCATTTCTAGAATTTTCAAGGAAAAATTGTGACAGTCACAGTTATCTTCAACTACAAAGCCTCACTATATCACGGACTCTCACATCTCGACAAAGCTTCACCATTTCATTGACTCTCATGTTGAATAACAAATTGAATAAAACTTCATGTTCAGACACGTAGTATATAATTTTAATTATTTAAATATTTGTTACAGTACTAACAGCTTTCAATTTAGTTATATTTAATTGTTATTTATAAAACATAGCAATAACACTCTTATTTCATTTCTGTACGCAATAAGTGAAACGCTGATATGACAATTTTTATATCACAGAGGCTATATGGCACAATATCTGAACTACTAATAATATGCAATATTATGTTAACGATGGAATTGTAATTATCCTACAACATTTATTGTCAAAATACCATCCCATTATTGGATTTTATATATTTTATATAATATATGTTGTAATATAAAATTCATTTTGTAAATATAATATGTCGAAGTATTATATTCATATGGATAATGCCAACAAACACCGACACGCCCGCAAGCGCTCACACACACCGACATGTGCCCGCGCGCTCACATACCACACACACACGCGCACGCACACGCACACACACACACACACACACACACACACGCGCCGCGAGCGCGCGCGCGCGCGAGCACACAGGCACGCACGCAGGCACACAAAGCATTTTCTGAATTGAAATCCTGAAAAAATATACTGTTTGTATGCCACGAATCAGCATTGTTGATCTTCTTTATCCCCCAGAATCTTCCTTACCGACTTTCGCTGGTGTTCGAGTAATAATTGCTTAAACGAAAGAATATTGCAATTTCGACTATAAATTAATTTTTACTTTGTTGTTAGCTACAAACGAGAGTTCTTTACAAAAATCCTACTGTCTATTGCTAATCGTTCTTATTGTTCAAAAATTTAACATCTCGGTGTTGTGCTGTGTTGTGATGACGAAATAAATACCATGTCCGTGTATTTGCAAGTGGAGGACCGAAGGCTCTTGGTGAGAGCCCAATAGGGCTCGATTACACTTACACAAACTTTCCTATACACTAACACTAACCCACACACCCTACTTATCCTACACTACCCTATCCTATCCCTTCCTATCCCCTTCATCTCAGAGTCAACCATTTGTTCTCCACTTTTTTGTGGGTTACAACGTTTTAATTTCTTTTCTTTTTTGTCATTTATTACTAAGTTTTTTAATTACATTTTTTACTTTGTATATTGAAACCGTACATCGCCGCTCGCACACCCACAGCAAACCATCAGGGAAGCGCGCGCCCATGGTGGCGAACGGGATGCCGGATCAAAAACTAAACTAGGTAAAAAAAAGAACACCGTGGTCAGCATACTCAGGTTCATTTACTAAGACACAACATAGGCCTATCCAGTCAATATAAATATATATGTATATATACTATAAATAAAAAAAAAAATAAAAAAATTAAAAGTGCCTGCAGTAGTATATACCTCAAAACAATCCTTGTCAGGTGCACCTGCATACAAAAATTAGAAACGCCATAATTTGTAACAAGAAATGCCAATTCCACCCGGTATCCTTCGGCTAAGGGCGGGCTCCTAATGAAATCCAAGAAATAACTAAATAATATCTAAAACTAACTTAAAATTAAATAACAAAATATAAACTATATAAATGGCAACAATAACAATAACAAATAAATAAAGAATATGAGCAGGGTATCACAGATGTTGACTAGAAGAAATGTCCATCATGGTGGCCGTCCTTCAGCAGAGCGCAAAAGCGAAGGTTCTCTGCAACCACGCATGATGGAGAGGTGACAGCAGAAAATCAACTCATCTCTTGGACCTCATCAGTGAGGGGCCGTAAACTTAGCCGCACATGTCAGAAGGAAACAGCTCAGCAAAACTAACAAAACACTTAATTAAACAAAATTTTAAACTGGAGCTACTCCTAACCAGTACACCACGGCTCGGAGTCTTGACGCCACTCTACCGGAAAGGCCAAACGCCTTCAAAAGGTCAGTGGCCTCTGCAGCCAATAAACCACACACACATACACTATATAAAACACACATGAGCCGGGGAGATATAGGTATTGAACCGGCTCAGACTCCCCCCCCAAAAGGAGGAACTCCCCTCTGTTAATTTCTTCAAAAAGAAGAACCAAACGAAAATGCCTCTACCCCCAATGGTTGAAGAATTATAAACCGGAAACCCTGAAGTCTGCAAAAGGGAAACCCAAGAAAATCCAGTTGGAGGCAAGAAATCCCTCCAAGAGTTGCGTGGGTACAAAGAAGAAAACAGGAACCTTGATCAGGAAGAAGGAGCAGAGGTGATCAGGCCTCTGGACCTAAAACCCTCCCGCACAGACTAAAGAGAAATCACGGATGACTCCGGCAAGGCTTCAGATGGGATATGTGCGCCTTCCTGAAAATCTTCCCGGACTGAGGATCTCCCAGTCGGGCAGTCACCGGAGTCAGAAACTTCAAGATGCGGTGGGGACCAGTCCACCTGTAGCAAAGTTTAGCAGCTCTTTTATCCACAGCCGAACTGACTGGGTGAGCCTTGCAGTAAACTAGATCCCCCACCTGGAAGGGATTGGCAATACGACCTCGGTTGTACTTCCTCCTTACTAACTCCCTAGCCCGAATGAGATTCCGCCTGGCTGCCTCCCAAGTGGCTTTCACATTGGGAGTACCAGGAGGTGGCAGATGATCGCTAATTTTCCAAAGGTTCGCCAAAGGGTTGTTTGGCGGAAAGCCAAATAATAACTCGAGAGGTACCACCTTGTGACTTTCATGCTGGGCCGTATTAAAGGCAAATTGGATCCAAGGTAGTTGTTGATCCCAGGTGGTCTGATTTTCCGCATGAAAGGCAATGAGAGCAGATCGAAGATTGCGATTAAACCGTTCGGCGTGAGAAGGCTGAGGATAGAAAGGGGAAGTAGTCACATGGCGGATTCCGTGCCCAAAGCACATTCTTTTAAAGATATTGGAGACAAACTGTGAACCCATTATCGGAAACTAAGGTGGCGGGGATTCCAAAGTGTTGAAAAAAATGGTTACGAAGTGCTTGCACCGTGAGCTGCGCGGTAGCACTCCGCAATGGGAACAACCAAACAAACTTGGAGAAGGCATCCACATAAACAAGTAGGAACTTATTTCCGGACTTGCTACGCGGGAGAGGCCCAACATAGTCAATGAAAACCTTCTCCAAAGGTTTTTCCGCCACCTCAGATGACAAAAGACCCAACTTGGTATTTTGAGCGGGTTTGCTTAGCGAGCACAGTTCACAAGAACGTACTCGAGCTGCAATATCCCGGTCCATACCTTTCGAGATGAAACTGATTCCTAATCTTCGCGATGGTCTTATGAATTCCTAGATGTCCGCCCACAGGAGAAGAATGAAAATACTGAAAGACCATCGGTACAAGAAAGCTTGGCAGCACTAACTTAGGTTTTCTCCGCTGCTTGTTACGGCAGCATAGAGCACCTCGGTACAGAAAATAAGGAGGGTGGGCACCTCCGTTTTTAAGCTCATTGATGATAGCAGTCAGCTCGGGATCCTTAAGTTGGTGTGGAACAATGTCCGAAAATGCCAGAGGAAAGTCTAGGAGCACGCCACAACATGGCGGCTCTGATAAATTCTGGTGGTCGTTGGGTAAGTGATACATGCGTGACAGAGTGTCCGCTATGATATTTTGGGTGCCTCGCACGTGCTGCACTGTGAACTTAAGGGCAGAAATTTGGGCTACCCAGCGACCAATCTTCCCGAGCTGACGGGGGTGGGCAAGGAGCCAAGAAAGTGCCTGGTTGTCGGTTTCCAACAAAAATTCTTTATGTTCTAGGTAACGCCTGAACTTGTTAATTTTAAACACGACAGCCAAACATTCCAGCTCATAAACAGAACAACTCTTCTTCTCACAAGGGGTTAACGTGCGTGAAGCATAAGCTATGTGCTGCCGGATACCATCTACTTCTTGCGATAAAAACAGCAGCAACGGCTAAAGAGGAAGCATCAGTTTGCAAGACGAACTTACGACCGAAATCAGGCATAGCCAAGACTAGAGGCTGCATCACTGCCTCTTTCAGCTGCTCAAAAGCAGTCTGTTGCGCTTCACCCCACTCAAACTTGGCACCCTTTTTCCTAAGAGAGTTCAGAGGGGCCGCCACTTCAGCAACATTGGGGATAAAACGACGATAAAAATTTATCATTCCCACAAAACGGGCAATCCCCTTGGCATCCTTAGGAGGAGGAAACTCCCTGATTGCCTGGGTTCTCTCTGGATCAATACAAACACCTCGAGAAGAGACAAGATGACCCAGAAAACGATATTTCAGGCTGAGCAAAACTCACCTTTTCAGGATTGACGGTTAAGGCCAGACTCTCGCAGCCTAGTTAGAACTTCCTCTAGATGAGTCAAGTGCTCCTCATAACTCTCACTGTACACAAGCAGGTCATCCAGATAGTTGAACACGAACTTAAATTTGACATCATAAAAGATAGAATCCAGGAGTCTGGTGAGTGTTTGGGCCCCTACAGCCAAGCCCATTGGCACTCGGGTGAACTGGTACAAATTCCAAGGCACACAAAAGGCAGTGAGTGAGAGGTCGAGACTCGTGTTTTATAGGAATCTGATGGTATGCCTGATTAAGATCAAAAATGGAGAAATACTTGGCCTTACCAAACCAGTCGAAAGCAGAATGCAAATCGAGGAGAGGCACGGAGTCAATTTCTATCTGAGCATTGAGCTTTCGATAATCCAGGACCAATCTGGACTTCCCATTAGGTTTCGGCACTAGAAACGCTGGACTGGAAAAATTTGAGCAAGACGGCTCGATTACCCCACTCTTAAGTAAATCATCAATCATATTTCTCAGAATTTCCATCTTGGGCGGAGCAAGCTTATATGGATGGGAATGTACAGGACGGGTGTCTGTAAGACGAATCTCGTATTCCAAGAGATTGGTCGTGCCCAGTTTGTCAGTTAGGACTTCAGGAAAACTGGAACAAATCTGCCTTATGTCCTCAGCCTCTTTCGGCGTAAGATGTCCTAGTTGGTCAGGAGGAGTCAAGCTCTTATCTTCCATCTCTAAGGCAGCAGTCCCACGAGACTCGACATCTGAAAAGGGAACGAGCACCCGCCTGGCGAAAGCAAAGAAAACATGACTGGAGGCCAAATCCAAAATCATGCCAGTTTTTCCGATAAAATCTGCTACCAAGATGAAAGGAAAAGTCAGGTCCTTAGCCACCAAAAAGCTCCAATCCCAAGAGAAATAATTAATTTTGATGATGTGAATCTGGGCACTACAGATAATAGGTAAAGGTGTGCGTGAAGCAGTCCAGCAGATAAGTGAACTAGGCTCAACCTGCCGTATTAGCCCAGAGGATTTTAGATCTTCAAAAAACGACAAAGAAATCAGGCTGCGTGCTGACCCAGAATCAACCAGGGCCTTCTGCACCACATTCCCCACAAGCACATCCAGTTGTGGGCAGGTTGAGCGGGCAGCCCTTACTCCCTGCGCTGCCAGAGCAGCAACCTCCCCTCTCGGCCAACGATGATAACTGTCCCCAAGTCTATTTCTTTCTGTTTTCTTTCTGTTCTGTATTAAACCAGCTACCTCTTTACCATCAAAATTAGGTACATATTTGCCCTTAAAATTACCTTTACGGCACGAGTCGGGCTTACTCGTCCGCAAGCTTACTAGTTTTTTTTTATTAAGTGGACAAAACGGTCTAATATGTCCCACTTGCTTGCAGCCATAACAGGTAGGAGGCTGCCTACGGGAAGGAGCAGCTGCTGGCTCAGACTGCACCGGAGCATGGACCGGCCCCGGAGGCAAGTGAGGAAGATGCCTCGACATGGCCTCCCTTTGATCATCCGCATCCTGAACCCCTCTAGAGATGATGGAGAGGCGGTCCAAATCCGCAAAAGATGCGGGGACGGCTACAAAAAATCAAACGGGAGCGTTCTTCAGGTTTAATGCCCTCCAAAATAAGGCTCACCAACTCCGTTTCGCTCAAGCTCAAGCGCAACACCCGGGCTACATCCCGTATCTCCCCGACAAAATGGCTCAACGTCTCGTCTGGTGCCTGAGGACGGTAAACGCGTTCCACCCGCAAGCGCTCCCTAACCCGAGCAGGTACAAAGAACTCCAAGATCTCGGCGTGGAACTGGTCAAAGGTGGCACCTCTCTTAAGGCAGTCTAGAAGGCGATCAAAAAGCGGCCTTAAGGAAAACTGCGCTAAAATCTGCATAAGCATGGCATCTGTCGTACCAGGAAATTCTCTTAGCTTAAAAACTTCCAGAAGGAAATGGATAAGTAAATTAGTGTCAAGCCCATCAACTCTGGGGAAGTGTTGTAAAACACTCCCCAAAGGATGGGGCAGTTTGCCAAAGCTAGAAAAGGAAGGCACAACTATAGATGATGCCTCACCAGCCGCTTCAGGAGGGCCACTACCCATCGGAGACATAGTAACTCTGGGAGGCTCGAAAGAAAGAGCCGGTGGATGGTTAGCAAAAGTAATGGTAGTGGGAACCTCCGTTGGAGTGACGGCGGTAAATAGTAACCCCCTTCTCTTTCACCGAGCGCACCTCACTCAAACCATCCAAGGCTTGTTTTAATTTGTTACTGGCCGAAAAAGCCCAACTTTTAATATCAGAGTCTAAACTAGGAGCTGACATAAGTAAAACTATTCTGTCACGCCAATGTAAAAGCTGAGATGCCAATCTAGCCTTTGCTGACCCAGACATGGGAAGTGACTCAAAATTAATATCGTCTTCTAATTCCTCCATTCGGGTTTTAAAAAACTCAAAATTCTGTATTAATTTGGAACTCTGCATTCCAGCTGCGGTCCAACGCTATATACAAGCCCGTAATTGAGCTCTTAATGCCCTCACATCTCCCTCGGGCTTCTGTCCTCTCGCCAGGACCTCAAAAACCAACTCGGGCTTGCGTAGATGTTCAGGCACCAGGGAAAACGCTATACCAAACAATTAAGACAAAATAAACACAACAATAAAACAACAAAGCGTACGCAACAATTACTTAGTAACCTAAGTGGACTCAACTCACAAAGGGCTTACACTGACGAGGTCCAAGTGAAGAACTTAATACCTGCTACCTAATAGAAGGATACCCTGCAAATATACACTAACCACAACCTACAACCACAGAAGCAATAAATATAACAAAACAACACATTGATAGGGGAGAAGTAGAGTACAGTTAGATAAATTTAGCGGTTAAGCAATTTAGAGTCCCTTGCTCCCTGCAAAGAGTAAGTCTGCAGGAAGCAAGACACTAAACCAATTCCACCCGGTATCCTGTGCTAGGGCGAGCTCCTAATGAAAAAAAATGTGTACTCTAACCTCCCCCTACCTAACACTAACCTACACCAACAAACAAAACCAGAACTGAGAGACAGCTGAGAGAGCAGCTAACCACGCTCTGCTACCATTGAAACCGTACATCGCCGCTCGCACACCCACAGCAAACCATCAGGGAAGCGCGCGCCCATGGTGGCGAACGGGATGCCGGATCAAAACTAAACTAGGTAAAAAAAAGAACACCGTGGTCAGCATACTCAGGTTCATTTACTAAGACACAACATAGGCCTATCCAGTCAATATAAATATATATGTATATATACTATAAATAAAAAAAATAAAAAAAATAAAAAGTGCCTGCAGTAGTATATACCTCAAACAATCCTTGTCAGGTGCACCTGCATACAAAAATTAGAAACGCCATAATTTGAAACAAGAAATGCCAATTCCACCCGGTATCCTTCGGCTAAGGGCGGGCTCCTAATGAAATCCAAGAAATAACTAAATAATATCTAAAACTAACTTAAAATTAAATAACAAAATATAAACTATATAAATGGCAACAATAACAATAACAAATAAATAAAGAATATGAGCAGGGTATCACAGATGTTGACTAGAAGAAATGTCCATCATGGTGGCCGTCCTTCAGCAGAGCGCAAAAGCGAAGGTTCTCTGCAACCACGCATGATGGAGAGATGACAGCAGAAAATCAACTCATCTCTTGGACCTCATCAGTGAGGGGGCCGTAAACTTAGCCGCACATGTCAGAAGGAAAACAGCTCAGCAAAACTAACAAAACACTTAATTAAACAAAATTTTAAACTGGAGCTACTCCTAACCAGTACACCACGGCTCGGAGTCTTGACGCCACTCTACCGGAAAGGCCAAACGCCTTCAAAAGGTCAGTGGCCTCTGCAGCCAATAAACCACACACACATACACTATATAAAACACACATGAGCCGGGAGATATAGGTATTGAACCGGCTCAATACAAACAACAGACTACAGTACAATACACATATATACACATTTTATTGCGTATTTACGTATTACTGGACATGGAAAAAATAACTATATTGTACTATATGGGTACTGATCTCGCTCCAACATGGTAACTTTTCAGTAAATAAAGTCACGAAATACAATAAATAGTTATGTTCAATGATTGTATACAATGTGTCCTACAAGGGTTTAACAATATACCAGAAATGTTGTACCTATGTGAAAATTCTTTTATCACACAAATTTAATTTAACAGAATATCACTAAAATTTGGTACACACTCTCGTATTTTAATTACCTTCCAATTCTTCAGCAGTAACAATACGTCATTTCCAAGTTTAAATATTGCGACAGTTCTCAATTTTGAATACTAAATTCCTGAAAAACTGAAGGATATATTAATATGTACTAAATTAATAAAAGTATTCACTGTAATGAAAAAACCAAATATATCAAATTTGTCACACTTTACAATGGTTGAGTGACTTATTATAATTTCTATATAATAATCTTACTAAATTTATAGATTGTATTACAAGAGTACTAATTTGTAATAAGATTGATCATTAATTATTATATGTTTTGGTTTAAAAGTTTTTGATTATTTTCTAACAGTGCTTATGTTTAAGGGTTTTAATATTTTATAAGTGCAGGGATAACACTAACAAGATTATTTGTTATATATTTTATTTACCAAGAGTGTTGTTGTATTTATCGAGATCAAATTTTAAATACGAGGGCTATCCCGAAAGTAACAGACGTTTTGAAACAAAATGACGCAACTGAAATAGGAACATTTAATTATTTACATTTAAATGCTGTTAGGCTATTTTTCAACGTGATCCCCGTTCAAATTGTGACATTTGTCATAAGGTGACGCAAAGTTGTTGATTACATTTTTGTAGAAATCTGCCGCCTGAGATCTTAACCACTGATTAACGCTAGCGTGAAGTTCAGCGTCACTATCGAAGCGCTGTGTTGCGAGCCAGATGTTCATCGATGGAAAGAGGTGGTTGTCGCTTGATGCCAGATCTGGGCTATAAGGAGGATGATCAAACACTTCTCAATCAATGTCTTCCAAGGCTTGCCGTGTACGTTTGGCTGTATGTGGAAGTGCATTATCGTGGGAAAACATAATTTTGAGGTGGATTTTAGTTCATTTAGAAATGTAAGTACTATAATACTTGTTGTACTTAAAATATATAAGTATTTTCTGTAATACATTGGAAGCTTTCATCGGAAACGGATAATAAGCCAGTTCTTTCTCGACAGATATGGAAATATTTTTTTACCAATAGATTGATATTTTTCGGGAAATATTGTTATTAATTTCAGTTTTACTGTCTTCAATATTCATTTAATTTGATTTTGACCGTTGAAACCTGTTCTCATTTTCAAGTTGTAAAGGGTATAATGTTTACTTAACACAACTGTACTTAAGAATAAATACTCAAATTATGTATCTCAAATGCCAGTACTGTACACTAAAAAGTGTCTAAATTAAACATTCTACTGTATAATGAATGCACAAAAACACACATTTACACATAGAAGAATTTTCGAATAAATAGTTCTTTATTTCTCATTTTACGGCGTTAATTAATTTATTAGTATCCTGCAATGGAACAATTAGTATATTACCGAATGATTGAAGTCAGTAGCGTTGACTAGAAATATTTCTGAGCCCACACTCCACTGAATCTCATCACTACATTGAGCTAAATATAACCTCTAAAAATTTTAGTTTAATCGAAAATGAGACTTAATGCACCATTAATGCATTGATGTGAATGTCGGTAACAACGGATCAAGTTATAAATTCAAATCCAAGAAGTGATGTTAAGCTTAAAATGACTTAATATTTTTCATGGTTATATTTCTTATACGAGGTATTTATTTTCAATGAATGTTTAAATGAACGGCTATTATTATGAATCATTATACTTAGTTTTTAATAGAATGAAAAAGGTCCACGTAGTTCACCTTTCTTGACTCACTACATTGTGACAGAACGACACTGTACTTAATCCGTAATTTATTTTATACCTTATAACATGACGCGACAAGTACCCGACTCGTAGCTATATCAGACAACAATCTCTGCCTAACAAATCGTTAAAGAGAGAGGTCCTAGAACTGTGACGAAGAATCACATTGGTTCCAGACGATATAGAGTGATAATTATGAGTTCAATATCAATATTATCCAGAACTTTACTCGTAATAAACTTCAACATAGTTAACAGTATTGTTTAGTTAAAATTTATGACAAATACACAAAAAGTTATGTGCAAGAATTCTCCTATGAAAAGTGTAAATTTCCATTACCTCGTATTTCATGTGTAATTGTTATGTCTAGGGATTATTGCGGCACGGAATGAGAAATATTACCAGGTCTAAAACTCCTAATAGTCGGTACTCCTCAGGTAGTTTATAATACATCCAATTGTATAATAAGTACCATTTAATTTAAGTAAAATTAGTTAATTCGTTGCAATTTTATGTCTAAACACTGGTGTAATTGTTTACATACATTCGGTTATTTTTCATTCGTGATTCATTTATGGTACATTGAACAGTATTTTACATTGAATATCTGTCTGTCCCAAAAGTGGTCTAGGAACCCCATATTACTATCTACTCACCATTATTCTTAGTGAAATTAGTTAATCCGTTGCAATGTTATGTCGAAACACTAGTGTAATTGTTTGCATACCTTCAGAAGGTTTCCAAATGATGCTTTTTAAATGCAACAGTAGTATTTCCTTATTCGGTTTTTTTAAATACCCAGTGAAAACGAAAATTTCCTAGCAGTATAGCGTATAAAAGAGAGGTTTCAAGTTTTCTAATGTACAAAAACCATTTCTATGATTTAATAAAGACATTTATAATGTGACTGATGATTATTTCTCCCCATCCATATATTATATTTGATAATCAGCAAAATATTAATTTATTCCTTCGTATATAGAAATTGGAATCTTAAAAGTTAATACAGTGCTATAATAAAACAAAACAGTTTTAGTCTTGAAATCACTTGTATTTCATGCCATTCAAAAGAATTTGAACTCGTTTATCGTGTTTTAAAAACTGCAAATCCCGAAATTAAACTCATAGACATAAAGGTTTTGAACTAGTAATAACATAAAGTGATTTACGCAATAGGTTTTACGCGTTTACTCTTATCTAGGAAAGAATAATAAAATTCATATTTTATTATATCTGAACTGAGATTGATTAATTCTAAATAGGTTTGAATCTTATTTCAACTGTTTATTATACTGTTCGTAACCATAATAAATCATATTAATATACAAAGTGTTAAAGTTCATGTGACTGTCCGCTGTAGATTTCACTTGTGTTCCGACTGCGTATATGTATCATCTAAATAGTCATGTACTTAGTTTATGATTAAGTTTCATTTATGAACTGCTGATTAAGATACCACTACCAAACAAATTTGATCTCTTCAAATATTGCAAAGATTGTATAAGTCACCAGTAAAACTTTGTTTCAGTTGTTTACAATTTTAAGTAGGAAATAACGTAGATTGATTTGGTTTTGCAATTAATTTAAGAGCTATTATTTATTGCGTAGAAGAAGATGTGAGATAAAACAACGTTTGGATTATAATGGATTAAGCGGCTCTATCGTTAATGATATTAAACTTCTTTAGAATATTGCAACAATGTTAAATTTAATTACAATTTAGAAATTTAGCACGAATATTATGAAAATAAAAAAACATTTCAATAAGGACCTATAGAGACCGGAAAGGAACTTACAACAAAATCTAAAAATATCACCTACAACACTGGAAACCTTAAAATACCAGAGAACTCACGATTAATTTATGGATAATGTGACGAAGACAACTAGAAAATGTGGCGTATTGTGATTGGTTGGCGAATGGCATGGGGAGCAGTACATAGTTAAAAGCTACGTCACAGCTTTCTATCGTTATTAATGAAGTAAGAAGCAGCAATAATAACAATGCGAGAACAACCTGGAGTCTTTTTTGGGTCTGCCGGTACTTTTGATGTAGAACCGAGAAAACTGCTGTTTAACTCTTGTTGGTATTACGATTGTATTAGTTCATTCTGACTGTGTATTTATGTATTGATTGAAGAGAACATAATTTATTTTATGTATAAGCATGGTGCAATATTGTAGATTTCTTAAACAGACCATCTGGAATTTGGAATATTACCTGACTAATACTATCTCAATGTATGCCTTTCCTTCGTCACCAGTAGTGAAGAGCAGACAGCACTGATGACCAGGAGCCTTCGTGATCAGACCCTATACAATTTTGATTGTTGATGTTAACTAATGGTTATTATTTGTTGAGATGTTTTAAGATCGTATCCAGAACAATAGGGCATATTTAATTTAAGTAACCAAACGTAAACGACTTCCAGGATTATATTTTAAACGTTGAAAGCTTAAGTCTTTCCTTATCTACATGACGCAGTGGTACTTTTAATAAATCATAGAACTAAAATAATAGTGCTAATTTAAGTTTACATAGCTTTGAATACTGTAAAGATGGTTTTACATTTTTATGGGTGGAGCTACTAAACCCTATGTTTAACAAATATTCTACAGTTTGATGTTTGGTTCATCATGTGATACGTTGATTAGCTTACGTTAGAATCAATGTCCTCCAACGGAAATATGCTACATAAGAGAAAGATTGCGTTTAGTTGAGCGATGGCAGCCTTGCTGCTATAAATCCGTAGACTGATGTTGCTAACGTGATTCCGTAGATAGAACAAAACTCATGCAGGTCACACTACCGTTGTGATATAGCATGTATGTTGTTTGTTGTATTGACTCATGTTTGTTAAACTGTTACATATATGCAGTTATTCGATTTGTATGAGGAAGCTATACATACTCTGTAATAGCCTATAATAGACGTCAAACACTCTTTAATTTAGGAAAGGTTTAAAGGGATTTAACTTAAATAAACGTGAATATAAATTAAGAGAAAATTTGTTTTAAATTGCAAGGTGTAGTACAATTGGAAAAAATTAGTTAGAAAGTGAGCCAATTGAAGAATGTAAGCAGAGGAGAAGAGTAAAAGTTCAATGTTTTAAGAGACAGTGTTTAATATGATATTCTCTGTAAATATAGATTTCTTATTTTATTAAAGAGCCTCGTTGTAATAGATATTGAGACTAGGTCTTAGGTAAGTTTCTCCTAAATTAACTACTAGGTAAGAAAATATGAATTTCTTCTAGTACACGAAGGTCTTATGCCGTGTTATAAGGAGTCATGTAGTCATATGTCAATGATGGGTTTGTGGCTCACCAGGAATCAGGACATCACGTTTGAGAATGAAAATACCTCTTCTAATTTAACGTGGTTTGCGCATGAGTGCTGATTATTCTGTAGTATATTTAGAAAGTATTAGAAAATATTTGACACAATAGCTTCAATGCTGATGGTCTATGCACGTTAATATCCAGAGACCATAGAGCAAACTTATTCCTAAATGTAAAAATATTTGTAAATACTCAAAATAGTTATATAACTAAATTTAGGATGAAAATGTAAGTAACATGCTATAAATTCTAATATATATATATTAGTATATGTCATATAGAAATATCATAAGAAAAAACCTACACCATTAATCGTGCTGCTTTGTTTTAACACATGAAAAGTTTTTTTTTTTTTTAAAACATTAACAATGCTAATGTTAAAAAAACCTATTATCCTTGTAATCATCCATGTTCAGTAAGGAACATAAACAAGCAACCTATGATATGTTGCTGAATAATCCTTTAAAAAAGTGAATTGTAAATCATGAGTTGAACCAAACAACATAAAAGTTCTCAATACAAAGATGTGAACTAAGTTAGGCTAAATTCTCTCTTTAAGCAAATATAGATAATTATTTTCAATCTTGCCGATGAAAGTATCGATATGTTAATAAATCTATTCTTAAAACTGATGATTGGGACAATGCAAAATTTTATAGTTTTGGTGACATTATTTTGGTTACTACAAATATTATGTATTTAATTGAGCAGAAAAGTACCTATTCCAACACAATAAAAAAAATTCAGTGTACTATTAATGTCTAATACCGGGGAAATAAAACATGAAGTTACTTGAAATTGGCAGAAGACGTACATTTCACTTTATATAAGAAAATCCTTTAATAAGTACCTAACTATTGTAAGATCTGTAAAATACACTATAAAATTGAAATGAGGCAAAAATGTCTTTAAATTAAAATAATCTTTGCTAAGGATTTAACAAAACGTATAGATTTGATAAATTATGATACATTACTGAGTAACCCTTTCAGAATGTATAGGTGCATATGGTGAATTATATGCCTTTGTAAAATAATGTAGGAAATATAATTAGTACGTTCTTAGTAGGAACAAAATTATAATAAATAGGCTTTAGTAAAATATCGAGGGGTGTTCAATAAAGACTGACAGTAGCGTACATGTAAACAAACAAAGTACAATAATTCGTTTTTTAAGTTGGTAAGAAACATTGAGTATTAGCAACAAGCAAATCAGTGGTTAACATTATTGCGTATTTATTGTTTTCGTGGCAACCTATTAATAAAGAGTTGCAAATATTTGCCTCTAAAGGTTACTATGGCTGAGTTTAGTGAGCAAAGATATGCGATAAAGTTTTATGAAAAACAGAATTGGCTCAAAATGAATTTTTTTGTAGGAGGAGCTCAAAGGCCGGCGTTTTCCAACTGCTACTGCCGCTATTAAAACTTTAGAGGCGATTTTGAAGGTTCTGTCTAAGGAGGGCTTTGAACACGTCTTCAAGGAGTGGTAGGGGTGGTAGAACAAGTGTGTGGCTTTAAATGGCGACTACTTAGAAGGAGATAAAAGTGTTAAAGTTTAACATTTTATATTAAAGGTATTGAAAGAGTACTATCAGTCTTAATTGAACTCCCCTCGTAGTTTATTTGCTCTTATTTTCTTAAAAATTTATGTAATTTGTTTAATCAGTATGATATTGAAAATGCAATTTTGAGTTTTATGGTGTTAAATAAAATAAATTTTATTTAGATAAAAATATATCATTAACTTTTAAATCTAAGGCAATATGACCGTGCACCTTTTGTGAAATCATTACTTAACTAGGAGTTATACTGAATTTTATACCGAATTAAACAAATATAATGCATAAAGTTGCATATGTGTGTGTGATATATTAAATCTGAATGCAAAGTATTACTCAGGCCAGTACAGTATCGCATTTTATTACTCTGCTCATTTTCATACTAAGACAATTATTTGTGATTTTAAATAGCATATTTAAGTACTTTTCAATCATCCCAAACACTGGTAAAAGTTACCTAATTAGAATTTAGTATACATGTATTTTAAATAAAATTGTTACGTGGATTAGTAAGAATTAAATAACAATATGACACACACACACACACACACACACACACACACACACACACACACACACACACACACACACACACACACACACACACACAGATATATATATATATATATATATATATATATATATATATATATATAATAAAATATGGCATAGAGAAACAGACTAGGAAATATAAGAAGACTTAACTTCCTGAATATATTATTCCATTTCCTGTTAGATGCTTTAGCTCTTCCTTTATAAAAATTCCTTTATGAAAAACAGTAGTGGTGTAGAATATAAAACTAAAGTAATATTTCATAAGATATTAAGTAAGTATTTCGGTAAGTTAATCATCAAATATTAATTTGGGAGCTTACATAACTTAGGTCTTAAAAGAGTTCTTCTAGTAGTATTGAAAAATAGCATAGATTTCAAAAAACCCTGAAAAACATAGTGTTCTGAGTTTGTAATATGTAACAATGGTAACAGTTTCAAAATACTGATTAACTAGTCAAGTAATATATCGTCAATAATAAAATGTCATCACAAAGAATATTCTCTCTGATGTAATTAATAGTGAAACACAGTTAAAATCTATGAAATAATGACTTTGTGGAATAGAATGATTAAATATGTAATTCTAATGTTTTCCACTTAATTGTACACAATCATTGCTTTTTCATAACTTTAAAAGCAATGGGAATAAAGAGAAACTATAATAGATAAGAATGAACAAGAGATTGTGTTTACAAAGTTTGAAGTTATGACGAAAATTTCCATTCCAAAGTACAATATTTCAATTGTGACTTCTCTCTGAAAATCCTTTTATGCATGAAAACAGTTCAGAACAAACATATCTTGTTTCATTTCTTGCATGTTTGTTTTGTTTGAACTGTTGACATTCGTCTTCAATGTGCACATTTTCTTATAAGAATTACGTAATGTTGTTTAATTTACACACAATCACAAACACACACACTTATATAAAATAAAAAAACGTATTTGGTGACATCAACTTACAACCTTACATTGATGCTATGGTTTGAATTAAAATATTGCGGTATCTTTACAGGACGAAGAAAACTGTCTAGAGTTCTTTGCTTACCTGGATGTACGTAATCTTAACTGTTCACAAGACTGTGATAAAAACATTTCCCAGACATAATGATACCTGGATTGTATGAGTTACGAACAACCTTTATGGATCTTAAGAGCGATCATGATTGGTTACAATATCAGTAGTAAAAGTTCTGTTGCATGTTTACTGACTTCTTGAAACAAAAATAAAACTTCATTTGATTGATTCCTCTACACCAAATGAATGCAAGTCTGTTGTAATGTAAATAAAGAAACGAAAAGACCGAAGTGGTACTCGAATAGGTTGAAAATAGCTTAAATAGGTGTTGTTACGTGTTTAGCTCTTCAAGATCAAACGTGTTTATTTTGTGACAAATTCTGTCAAGTTCATAAGAGGCTTCTTCCACAAAACTGTCACGACCACTGTAGCTTACATGACTGCAGATGCTCTTCTAAGGACATCATGCCTATTATATCACAACTGCGTGCTAGCAGAGCCGATATTTTTTTTTTTTTTTCAAGTGAAATGAATTCTTATTTTCAGCTAATTTAGGAGCCCTACATAAAACCCAATACACAGTATGGCTAATATGCGGACAGGGGAGGAAACATGTGGTAGTGTTCCTTTACTACACAGACATATATAATGAAGATTGTCTAAAATTTCAATGGCTAATAATTACTTCATTTTTATTAGCATGTTTAATTCACAAAAATAGTATCTAAAAAGGTTTTTTATCAATGGTTAGAGTTTAATTTGAGACTATCGTGTTATAGTTTAATATTACGTTTAAAAAGAAACAAGGCGGTCATTCGTCCAAAATTCAACGCCACCAGATAAGTCATATGAAACGAGCACTTGAATCGTATTTTGAAGAATGAACACGTAATATATACTGTACTCACTTAGTAGAGGGTAGTCATAGTTATTCGTTTTTTTTGTGAAATTGCCATGTTTTTTTATATCTGAACATTCGAAAATACCTGACATAATTGAAATTACCAACAGGGCAGTGTAAACACCATTGGATACTGAGGTTTTAACAATCTGTGTAAAATCATATTTTTATTTTTACTGAACACTAAGAGGAAATAAATGTTCATTAGAGTTTTGTAGTATAATGATAGAAACCATTGTGCTGAAAGTTAGTGATATCACTCTCCTAATAAGGTTAATATTATAAAATGTCACGAAAACCATCCTCTTAATTAGCGTCCCATAAAGATATAAAACACTCTTAAACGTTTAATATGCTTATAAATTTAAGTTATTACAATAACCATAACGTCTTGTCCTGTCAATACCAAGTTCGAATCTCATAAGACCACCTTTGAAAGTCTTGTTTACACCCCCTTAAAAAAAAAACGAAGGTGTGTCTAATTAAAGCTTATCCGTTAATGTCTGTTATATGTTTATATTGGATAAATAAAAAAAAAATTGTAAAGAAGAGTTTAATAATGCGGATATGTAAAGATTTGATTTCGCTTTATATCGAGATGTTGCTGCAAACCAATTCACTGAATTGCGGAAGGAATGTTTTTTTAAATTACGAGTACTTAGTGTCGGTGAATAATTCAATCTAAAACCACTAGACCAATTGTTAAAGTGAATAATCCAGGTTAGATACTTTAGTCTACAAAACAATTATAAAATATATTGGGTATCAAGTAATGAGCATCACAATTGGCAGTTTTGAATTCATAAAGAAACGTGTATTTATAACATAATTACGTACGTTGTTTAAACGTAGTTTAAAGTAATACTTCACGAATTTTTTCATACGTAATGTATTGAATATATTCCCTTAATCAATCTACCAGGCCTTGAAACAACCATAGTGTTTTATGCTGCCTGAAGGCATTGCCGCGTTGGGAACCTTAAGTTATAGTTCATTTTCTGAAGTTAAAAATATTCATGATTAGTTTTCGTGTCAACTCAAGTATTAAAAAGTAAAATAAAACAGTGCAGCAATTGCTAGTAGAGACTATGGAGATGTCCTTTTTTAGTTTTAGTTGTTTAAATTCTAAAACACTAATCTCTGTATACCTACATATGATCGTATATATGACTTCTTTGATCTAATACTAGGTGCTTTTCGTTTAATTAGGTAATGTGTCTGAGACAAGTCTAAAAGCATATATTCAGTTTCATATCCCATGTAAAGCGAGAACAGAACCAGGGCTTATTAACGTTTATTATTGAAAATAGAAAAACTACTGAGGAATCTGATATTATCTTCGTCAGGTTCTTCAAACCCTCGAAAAACGTTGTATTATATTATACAATTTGTAACATGTAACGATGGTAAATGTCCCTAATTTTATGATAAAAGTGGTTTTTGAAGTTTTAGGCATTAAGTATTTTTTATTCTTACATTTAACCAATTTTAAAATATGGCTATTAAACTCACGGAGAGAATTTAATATGAATAAAGAGATTTCAAAGCACATTTTACATATTTTTAGATATCAACTTTGCGAATAACACATTTCTTGAATTAAGTTTAAAATTCTACTCGTAAACATCGTAGATATGCTGAAAGGGTTAATTCAAAGTGAATTTTGGTCTTAGCCCAGTTCACCTTCCACTCAGTGAAGCACCTGAAATCTAAAGTTTTCAGACTTGATTTTGTTAATCTGTAGTTATTTCCGTCTGAAGAGATCCAAAGAATCGGCACAAATAAGTACACTGATGAGACAGTGAGAACACCTCTTCACCTAGATTACACTTGATTTTGTAGACGGAGTGTCTTTGATTTCGATACAATGCCAAGATTTAGTTTTGCACTTATTCGTCGCCGACTTTTTTTGGATCCATTCAGACGGACATGACTCCAGATTCCAAGAGTCAAGCCTGAAACAGAGTTAGATTTCGGATGCTGCACCAAGCGGAAGGTGAACTAGAGGTAAACTCAGCATTCACAAGTTTTTCAAATGAATGAATCGCAATGCAGTTCCGGGTTGTGCGTAAATAACTGTTCATATTATTAATACTCCTACCATAGCCTTGTAATCAAGTATAAAGGTGGTGTTTAACTTAGAGGATATATATTCTTGTGGCACGTTGGCATTTGTAATTTTTATAATAGTAAGTAGTAAAGCAGTCGGCGTGTAAACAGTAATGTTTTCGTGATCCGCCCAATGAATTCAGCTAAGAAGTAAAACATTCCTCACATCGAGTATAATTAAAACTTGAAATATTTGTGTGACCTTTTTTTATCTTTTATGGAAATAAAGTGGCTTAAATACCAACATTGATACTTGTTCGGTATGTGAATTGAAAGAATTATGACTATTACAACTTCCTTAGCAATATATCTCTGAACAATAACAATAAACTTATACACGTACCGTAGATACGGTATAAGGGTTAATTAAATTAAATTTTAATTTTTCCTTCAGTTCACCTTCCTTTTATTGTCGAGTCTGGTATCCGACACGGTTGCTCCAAATTCCAGGAGTCAAGTCTGAGACAGTGTCAGATACCAGACGCTGCAATAACAGGAATGTGAACTGGAGATAAAATAAAAATTCAATTAACTACTAATTATTAAATGTTTTGCTCTTTATGAAACTTGTAGAGATGAAATAAAATACGAAACAAATGACATACGTTTAGTTAGTCTACTTAACGAAAGTAAAATCCTTATATCTTTGATATCTATACATATTTGTAACATTATATGTTCCATTTTGTTGAGCATAGGACTATTATTTCCATCACATTATTCCTGACAGTAATGCTGGCGAAACAAGATTCCTGACATGGTAATATTTTTCCTCTCCTAAAATACACTCCAATAAGTTAAAAGCAAGTCCAACATTTTTTAAAGCATCCACGTTATTAACCCAAATAGTAACGATTAGTTGTTTATAACTACTTCAATAAGTGTTTATTATTTCTTTCATATTTTTAAATTATAAATAGTTTTTACACCAACGACGGTAAAATTATTGAGATATTTGATTTGCTGCTGCTTCTCAGTTAATATCAGGACATCTATTGACTGTAAAAAAGAAATATGGACTAAGATTTTTTTAAAATAATTATGACTTAAAGGTTTTATATAAATGTTAATATAGTTTAAGATTTATTTTTGAATTTAAACTATTGAATTAGTTATAACACATGATTACACTAGAGCAATTTCATTTATTGGATGCTAATTTTCAACAGCATGGGACTGAAATCTACATATTATGTAATCATATCTTGATTTGGTTTTTTAGAGGAGTGGATTATTTTAACTGGATGAGAATTTAAGGCAAAATACAGCTCGTAATCCCTATCAATCTACTCGGGGTGTATTTTAACAAGATAAATATCTGATGGCAGGATGGCGTAAATGATCGTTCCCTAGTGACTTCTGACGTTCAAATATTAACTGTAATGTTTATATCTTTTTATATTTCATATTTTAATTTTGATCGACTTATATCTTTAATGTATACGAATCATTCCCAGTTTATATGATCGAATGTTATAAATGAAAAATTAGATTATAATTTTTAATAAAAAAAAATTTTAATGTTTTAAATAAAATCTAAGTAATTGTAGGATATATAAATGAATAAATACTAACAAAAATGTTATACAAATCTTATGATATAAAACAAATTAATTACTAAGAGTATAAATTTGCTTTGCACAAGAAATATTATTTACTATAATAATTGAATTTTAATTGTCTCATTTAACTTGTTAATTTTATCTCAATAATTATCCATATATCTAATTTAAATTATCGGGTTGTTTATTTTGTGGAATCATCTGATTAAATATTAATAAATAAATAATTTTAAGCTTGCTTAAATTTTGAATATGCTTAAATACCCTTTAAAGAAAAGAATATATACAATTGTTGTGGTGCTTGATTTAATGTGCCGAAAAAGGATTGCATTTAATTTTAAAGGTTGAATCGCCGCAATTTTTGATCATTCTATTATACAGCTACTAAAACATACAGAGGTGGTTAAAAGTCTTGAAACGGTCTAATATCTTCTGTACTCGTAAACGTAAAACCATACAACTTTATACTTTGACATATTGCATTAATTTGTTTTTCGCCACCTCATAAGTATAGCCCATAAGGAGGCAGAGGAAAATCATAAATGTAAGCATAAGTCTATGTGCGTACCATTTAAAATATCTTAATTAGTAGAACTTTATGCTGGAAATCAGACCTCAAAAAGGTTAATTATAAAGAGAATAGTGGAGCTTGATAATTTCGCCACCGATCTTATGTGGAATTTAAAAAATGGCTTAATTTTATTGTAACCATACCAGGTGAAGGTAGTTAGTATTATTATTATACGGGAACGGTTTCACGAGGATTCAGTAAATTTTTTAATGTAAACATAGTTTGATATGCACGTAATTTTAAAGGCCTAATCAATTCTGCACTTCTTTAGTATGCCACAACCCACACTTTAAAAGCTTTATCCGTTACAAAATGTTGGTGGTTCAAATATTTTAATAACAAACTGTAAATTCTCCAGAAAATTTGGACGTTGCTTCAATTAGTTAAGTTTCACATTAAAACATTTAATGATTAGTACTAATACAAACACAAACACTATAAAACCATCGAGCAATAGCAACACCTTTATAGTAGAATACAACAAAATATAGTAAATATTGTATTGCATTGTCAAATAAAACTTTTGTAGTAGGTAAGTTTTTTTAATAATTTTTATTTAATAATATAAAAGATTATACTACGTATTGAGGACGTCACGACAACACAGTAATAGTGAAAACTCTCTATTCTATACGTGCTGAGCTAATAAACCCCACTTCCGTACGTGAGGATATCCATTAGACAGAGAGTAGGCCGTCGTCTCAGCCTTACGTTTATCCCTGTGAGTGTCCATAAATATTTAATTATGCGTAATTACTAAAGGTTACTAAGCTAAGAAACATCTGCAAATAGTAAACTAAAAGCGGCATTATGAATGTTTGTTACTCTTACCTTCAATTTAGTTAATTACTGACTCCCAACATTCAACATCCCGGTTAATGGCTAATTTCCAGGTACCCGTTATAAGTTTGTACGTATATGACTTACCTTTTTTATGCATATAAGCACGTCCGTGAAAACATTCTTGATACAACCTCGTGGGATATTAATTTAATGTTATGCTACAGATGTTATAGATGCTATAGTGATATGTGGTGTTATGTAACTTTTTCAAACAGTCCATTGGATTATATATTTTTATTTATAGATAATAATAGTCGTATTACTGGCTATTAGAGGGATTTTATCAACAATATACTTTCACTGGAGGCATCATGATGGATTTGATATAGGATGTACTTTTACTAGAGATAATAAGGCATATTTTATTATGAACCTACGGAAGTAGGAGTGTTTTGTACTCAGTATATAAATAGTTTTATTACTTTAACGTAATGAAATACATTAATCTTAAGCTGCATCTATAAATGTTCAAATTACTGTAAATTTTATTAAATATAAGTTCTAGTTTAAATCATAATCAATCGAACACAATAATTTAAAACTATTACGAATGTTCTGTAAAAACAGCTCAATACAAATTGCTCAAACTCATAGATAAGTAAACTTTACACAACATATATGCATTTGGTTTAAACTGTGGTTATCTCTAGATCTATAGAACTTTGGAAAATGGTGAACAATAATAGTGAACTCATTTTTTTTGTACATTTATAATATTCTTGTTGCTTTAAGTGTCTTAATATTAATTGCGTAACCCTGCCAACCAATAACTCGGTTTTACAGTAATACAAATAAAGATTAATGTTATCAAAAATTAGAAATATATGTTTTTAATTTGTTTGTACTGTAATATCTAATAAGTCTTCACTCTTCTGAATTAATTGATCAATACATCATAAATAGCAGATGTAATGTCTAAAAAACTCATAGAGCGTATTATTTTGTCACTATTAATAACCAATACTATTTTAAATAATCATAATACTCGGGATTTGTTACACCTGGAAGCTGGACTATGGACCATAAATATTTGTAATAAAATGCCCAGTATTCACGGACTGTCAATACACTTGGTTTTAATAGTTATTTACGTGAATATGGTACTTACAGTATATTCTTGTGGCGTTCATTTTCTCTACAAAGTGGAGGGTGTATTCTACTGTATAGTATAATTAAAGCATCTAAATTTGCTTATCTTAAATTTTTTAACTAAATCACTCAAGACATAAGAATCTACACTATCCAAAAACTATAACGTTAAAACGCATTGAAGTTTTATTATGTCCCCTGAAATATTAAAACATCAAATCAGCACTTTTCCAGCAAGAAAATAAAATAAAATGTTATTATAATGGAATAAAATTACTAAAACGATTACTTCGTTACCTCGAAGTTAGCATTAAATTTAATTCTGATTAGTTATGTTTTAGAACACAACTGTTATCTTTTATTCATTATTATTCGGTAATAACGGTTATCCTCCAAGGTCGCTTTATTATGAAACAATCTTCAACTTTTGCCAAAGATAACATTCAACCCGTAGACATGAGATTGAATTATATTTATTTAAGAAGAGAATTCCCGTTTTCCACTATAGAGACGACCGTATCTTTATTTCATAAATGTTACACAACTTTGTTGCTCTTAACTGGATATTGATATTTCTTCCCAAATGTTCTTTGAACAAAATTATTGGTAAAGTGATAACCTAAAAGGGACACGTATTTACCTCTTCTCTATGAAACGACTATCCCGCTACTAGAAAACATCTCGTGTGCTTTTCTGTAAGTAATAATAACATTTTTCGTATCATAATTTAACCCTTTCATTTAATGTATATATAAATTATTCGGATTTGTAAATAGTAATTAACTAACCTGTAATTGAATTTTGAGATTAGCTCCTGTTTCATCGTCCTTTTGTTGCAGCGTCTGGTATATGACGCTGTCTCAGACTTGACTCCTGGAATTTTGAGTAACGTTCGTCTGAAGAGATCCAAAGAATGTCGACGACGAAGAAGCTCTAAACGAAACGTTTACTTCATCTATTTAAAGGTGTCTCACATTATGAAACGATGTAAACTGGAGGCAAACTGAAAATTCAATTAAATCAACCCTTCCTATCATAGCTGGGTTAGGTGTAGAACACACGGTTGGTCACCGTCCTTAGAGATTGCGTCTATCAAATCGTAGTTCACTCAACTATGTGCATGATGAGACAATATTGCTACTAGTTCACCTATTTATAGGTGTCTCTGATGTCGAAACGATGAAAATATTTCGTTTTTAGATTCTTTTTTGTCAAATTTCTTTGATCTCAGACGAACATGACTCTAGATTCCAAAAGTTAAGTTGAGACAGCGTCAAACACCAGACGGTGCAATGAAAGGAAGGTGAACTGGAGCTGAACAGAAAATTCAATTGAATTAAACCTTTCCACTATAGCTACGTTACTTGTAAGGAGTATTGTTTCCAAATTTCAAAGGATTAAACTTGTGGTCATATAAGTTTGACGAGAATACATCTATGAAAATGTATGTTTTCTTGGTAAATGCCTAATCCCGTCGCGATTTTGATATATACGAGTTCTCTTCTCTTCTACCAGAATTATTTTATACCCAACTTCTTTTACCGAGGGCACGATTATTTAGGCCTGAAAACCTTTGAGCTTAGATGTATAAAGTTAATGCCAAGGTCTACCGACACTGCCTTTGTAGTTTTTCATTAAACGCCGTAATTTTTTATTGGTCAGTTTTAGTGTTTTAAAATATCGATTGACTATCATGCTCGAATGAACATTGTAACCACTTGGCCTAACCTCGTATACCAATTATTTTCGTTTTTTTCGATTTTAGCAGCTGCATTACATAGTTATATTTCATACCTATAACTGGTGTGTGACCTCAACACATCCACTAAATTGTTTTGTCCATTCGGTTCATATAGTAACTGCGAAAGTCCTTAGAAGGCCATGAAACAACGAGAATCCTGTTGAAACAGTCACATTGCCTGCCATGAAGTTAGAAGATTTATCAAAGTACGAAAATTAGTGTATGAACTGATATACAGAAGTATCTAAATAAATAGAATATCCTCAGAAAATGAAACTGGAAAAACCCTGTGATAGTGTTTGAGAGAAAACATTTAGCTACTAGAAGAATATATCACAAAGAGGAAGTAAAGCTCCTCAGTGAAAAGTTATTTTATTATAGTACGATTGCAATGAATTAAATTAAATAGTCGCTGTTTCTTTTTAGAGATCAACGTGTGTCAGGATAAATATGTTCATTTAAAGAACGGTTTACTTTTAGTCAGTCAACTAGAACTAACTGCAGTACAAAGTGAAATATAATTTAGCCCTAAAGTGTAGATTGGTGTTGTGAGTTAAGGAACAGTTAGCGAAATAATCGCTATTTTATGGGGACTTAGAACAGATAAAGGTGTTGGTAGCTAGTATAAACGACTAGTAGCATGACGATACTCTCTCTGGAGGAAGCATTTAATATCTAGTAAGGATAGCTTGCACCGCAGTGAAAACCAACTTGGTGCCTTTTCATCTTAACAACCTCCAACTGTGCAGCCTACAGCCAGTATTCCTATTATACCAATAATAGCTATTTATAATGTAAATAATTATGCTGAAAACTGTATCCATTTAACATCTTTTTAATACTCAACCCACCTTGAGTGTTAGTCGCAAAAGTTCACGATAGCAAATAGTGTAATAATCACTGAAGTAAAGCATGTTTTGAAAAAAGTTTGGAAACTAAAAAATGAATCCAACCTATCTGAAACTGAAATATTTGCCTTGTTAATATTTTATACAGAATGTCTCATGTTTGCTAAGATAATGCAATGCAAATATGGCATACCTTTAGAAAACAACATTATGCAACACTTAGTTAAAACGCCACATATCTGATAATTTCACTTATATTTGGCTCTTAAGAAATTGCTGAGTAACTTTGAGTGCATATAGAACTGCTATTGAGCCATTTACAAGCGTCTTTAGGGATATAATCATGCATTATAACCATTTGGATGTCAAGCTCTTCTGCACACTCTTAAATCACGTTTATTGTTTGGCGATGTACCGAACAGAGTATAAAGTTTATTTGTAAAAGATTGAAAACTATTTATTTAAACTACTTCACTGACGGCTTCCGAGACAACTGATTCCAGTTGGTGGTTCATGCAGTTCCTTGTGAACATGAGGATACAAGACAGAAATCCTTTTGCTACACCCTAAATATTCATCTTAAAACCGAACACTAAGTTATTTGCGTACACGTTTAAAAACACATTCGAATTTTTCATCAGCATGGTACACTAGGTCTTATAAATGTACTTGACTGATGGATTGCCATTGGTATTTGTAGTCAATATTATTATTTATAATTTGTTTTTAGATTTACTGTCGTTTTTAGTTATCTTTTTCTAATCGTGTAAAATGACTGCTAAATTAATTAATTTCAATAACAAGAAATTTCGACATGTCCGTGAAGAGCGATTTCAGTACAGACATGTTGCTCTTAAATAGCTTGTGAATGTTGATTTCAGGTCTAGTTGACCATACTCATGGTGTCTGGAGTCATATTTACCTGGAGAGATGAAAAATTTGGTAGCTATAAACTTAAAATAATGTTTTACATCGTTTTAAACAACAGAGACATCTACTCTACCAAAAAATGGGTAAAAATTTTACAATTTATATGAGAAAATAAAAAAAACCTATTCGCCTAGATGTAGTCTCTAATGTTGAAAAGATGTAAATCATACGTTTTAGACTTTTACGTTGTTGACTTTTTTGGATTTTTTAAAGAAATATGACCCCAGATTCCATGAATCCAGTCTGTCACAGTGTCAGATTCCGGACGCTGCGATAAGTTGAAGTTGAACCGGAGCTGAAATCAACATTTAAAATGAGTCAAGCCTTCCCACCATACCTACCCGTTATATGAGAAACAGCTAATTATTTCACTATTTATGAACTGAAAGCTCTTTACAACTGAGGCAAAATATTTCATAATTAAAATGTTGTTAGCAATATTTTTGTTTTAGAGTGAATCGCTTACATTGAAATGCATTCGTTAATATATTAATACAATGTTGTACAATTGATCAGTAATAGTTGTAGCTGCTAACTTTAAACTAAGAGGCTGAGAATGTAGGTTAACTAATTAAATTAAAGTTTTTAAGTTAAAATATCTTAGTTGTTGAAGTGTTTACAACAAAAATGTGTTGGTGTCAGATAAAATGAAATATCAGTCAATAGTGGTATTTAATAACGTTGTGGTTTAAATGTAAAATAGCACACTGCTGCGTCTTATTAACTAAAATTATATATAATTTTGCAAAGTAGTTAATCTACTAAGAGGTGGAAATAATAGAGTTAGTTATAGATCATAATAAAAAGAAAACAAAATTTAAAGGTAATTTGCAGTGGAGATGAACTGCGAAATATTTTTCCATGTGTGTTAATAAAAAAGGAAGAGACTGACTGTAAGGGCATTGACATTTAAGAATACACTTGATTTATTTGGAAGATCCGATTATCTTAATTTTTACTTAAAATATTTGAATTCAATAATTTAAAATATATTGTATTCATTATGCAGACGAAAAAACTGCCTAAATAAAATACAATTTAATGAAAGTGTTAGGAACAAATCTATGCTGAACTGGATGCGTACTTCAGACAATTCTCAAAGACCAATAAAGTTTAAAAACAAATTAGGTTAATATAAACGTAAGTAACATTTGTATCAGTCAAAAAAAGAAGAATGCAACCAACTGTGATAATGATGAAGCTATCTTAAAAGAAGGCGAATTCAGCAAATTTCTGGGGATGCACTTGAACGGGAGGCTGACTTACAATGCACATAAACAACGTCTGTTCAAAACATGCCACAGGCACTAATGCCATACATGAACTAGTACAATTCTGCTCGTAAGCTGTACTGAAAACAGCTTATCTTGGTCTTTTTTTATAGTTTGAGATTATAAGGTAGAAGTTCTAAATACAAATTTGCTACAAGGATTACAAACACAAAAAAACTATCATAATCACTTCGAAATTAAATTCCACTGGTCGTAAATTGCTTTGGGAAAGCTTAGGCTAATGACCATGCCTAGCCTCTGTATTGTCAAATGAAATTAAACTGTTTCAAAGCAGGGATGTCCAAAAATACGAGATCAAATTCAAGAATGATTTCCGATAAATACACAAATACTTATATTACATAAATATACAGAAATTTGGAATTGTCATTAATTGTCCCTATGATTACTTAAGGTAAAAATGTTCTTTAAAGTTAGTTTTGTAAATGACGTTTGGAATTTAATTTTGAAAATGTTTACGTAAATAATTAGCAATAATATTAATAATTATTTTAAATTTAGCCGTTGACAATGTTGTCAATGAGATAATAATTTTACAGCGAACTCGATTCAAGTAATTCTAGAGTACAATTGTGACTGAGAGGGTATAATATTCTAGATAGATCTACTTTGAAGCACGATCCAGATTTGTTTATTAAATTCTTGTGTTTCCTCGGTGGCGTACTGGATTGTCGTGATCTTGGCAAGTAAGGAAAAAATTTGCCCCCCGAATTGAACCCTGAGGGACACTACATGTCAATTTGTTAGGCCTGACAGGCTTTTCGCTATCTGCACACGGTTCTCTGCCATTACGGTATGACGAAATCTATTTAACCGGCAATCCTCGAACACCACTTTTGTATAATTGGTGCAACTATTATACACTTGACAAGGCCGCTTGACTCTCGCAATCAAAGGCCTTTCAGATATTATGAGCACTTCTAGCCTGTTCAACCTGTCTACAGCACAATCAATGAGTGTGACAGTATCAATCGTCCGTATGCATTGAAGTTTGAACCAATAAATGTAACCATTAAATCGTCGAATGAAGTTAGTTTCAACTCAGGACCGGAGGATGCAAACGTTACGGTAGTTTTTGTGATTTAAGTATCCCTCTTCAATGCAGATTGGAAAACGTCTTGGGTGCCGGAAAGGTTTATTAATTTAGTGAGAGGCATCAAGATCGTTCTGAAGCAGCTCTTGAGGCTCTTGATCAACCACACAGAAATTAGTTTGATAGTAATAGTAATAGCAATGGTACTCCTTAAGTAGAGCTCCCAGGGAGTGAACTTTATGTTTCCCATACAGAATCAAAGTCTTCATAAAGTTTCACATTATTACCAACCTACATACTTATAGTGATGGATGAGAAAGGAATCAAACTTAGTAGATTACAGTGGATTAGACTTACTAAGTCTAAGGGCCTCTTGATATCGAAGATTCGTGCCTAAATTCGCATCTCTAAACTTCCCTCTCACAAGAATTTTGAATAAAGATGCCAGATGGCAATGGACTGAGGAACAGGAGCGTTCGTTCAAGTCTTTGAAATAAACATTAACTACTAGCCTGTCCTGGTTATGGACAAATATTTGTTTTAAGAGTAGACGCCTTGGGCGATGGCCTAAGTGCATTATGGACATCAACATAAAACGGAGATTGTTGGCAGGCATGATCGCAAATTCTCAGTTACGGAACAGGAACGTTTATCATTTATCTGGTCCGTTAAAAATGTTGCTCTACAAGGAGGAATATAATTTTATTGTGGAATCGGCCGTCAGGCTTTGAGATGGTTATACAAATAGAGACTCCTTCTAGCCAGCAGACCCTCTGGGTTCTGAAACTTCAGCAACATGACGTGGAGATACATTACCGGAAAGGAGCCTTGAAAATGTTAACTGACGCTTTATCTAAAAAAAACGTGCCTATGAGGAAGAGGTTGAACGTATAAGATTGTTTATGACTGAAAATGTTTCTGCTCAGAAAAGAAGAAAAAAGTCAGATAAAATTGCGGATAAAGCCGTGATGTAGCTATGGTTGACAGAACATTTTTTATAAAATTCTATACCAGATGATGGCAGATGGCGACTCGAATATAGTTATAACAGGTTAGAAACTCTATCCTTGAGTGGTGGTAAAACGAAATAACGGATTCAGGCGTACGCACTGAGACGTGTGTACGTAAAGAAGAATGATCGAGATATTTCCATAAAAACCACTATACAGAAATTGCAGGTCATTTACATATTAGAAAGACCGCCTTAATGCTTATCCCAATGTTATTACTGGCTACGTTGGTTTCGAGATGTAAGACCTCACGTTAGAATCTGCCTTACACGTCAACGATATAAAGTTGAAGAAACAACAATAGCCTGCTGGGAAGAAGTATTTTTGTAAGCCACAACATTCATGGTACACAGTTACCGCACATTTATGATGGGTCTCTTACTAAAACTGAATAGTGAAAATAGTTTTGAATTAGTGTGTCAGGCTTACTACAGCAAGTGGTTTAAAATTGAGCCCACTTAGATTGGCTACTAATGTGGTAAAGAGCTTCAAAGAAGTATTAAACGTTTTATTAACCAAAAATTATATATATCGTATGGGGGACAAAGGCAGCTATCAATAAATAAATAAATTAAAAATTACAATTATTAACTATACTACAACTAATAATAATTGTAACCAATAATTGATCCATATTTGACTCAAAAATATTTTGGGATCTTTTTAAGGACTGGAGCATTGAGTGGTAGCTGACTGTCACTTATAGTACTCGGAGCAATCTATTATAACGCTATAATAGTCTTAAATCACACCTTAAAATCACAGTTTATTAGTGATTCGTTAAATAATTTTTATACCATGTCATAAGATATTTAAATGTAATACTTCATAATATTTGAGCTACGATGGACTTTCAAGAAAGGTATGCGTTAGTATTTAAACAAAGCTAATTCATTCAGAATTTTGTTTGGGGTATGAATATTATAAATCTAAATTTACGGGAAATTGTTTATAAGTTACCTGGAAATGCTTCAATACAGCCAAACTTGAAGCGTATTAAACAATATTAGGCCAATGTTTACTACCATATTTATTGCTTGATATATTTGATTCTTAATAAATTTTTAAAGTTTCAATGCAATTAAATTCTTCGTGAGGCTTGAATCTTATAAAAAAGTTCAGCAACACAAACGTATACACTAGGGATATCTGAGACGAGAAAATCTAAAACTTCTCGTTAGTTACGTAATAGAAATTTGTTTGAATTTATAATAATGTATTTAATGCTTTTGAAGATAAATATATCCGACCTAGCAATTCTTATCCTCGTCTTTATACATTTTAAAAGAACTATAGGTGTACAAAGGAAACGCGGATAATGCTCGGGAAATGTTCTATCAATTGATTCTTTCTAACTTTAAATTTCTGCTGTAGAGTCTTCCTTGGAATGATAAAATTACTAATAAAAATACCATAAAAAGTGTTTTCATATAATAATAATATGTAATAAAATTTTAACCTGAATAAATATAAGCATGTAATTTATATTTGCGTATAAAACCTTATTTCTGAATTCCAGTGATAGACTGAGATGTGTAAAGACACCAACTGTAAGAGTAAATCAATTCCAGATAGTGTCGAGCGTTGCCACTAATATTCTGAATGTGTCGGAACTTTTTGACACCTGCAAGTGACGTATCGCTGGCACTTCCATATCATTTGATACATGAACATCTGGTGAGTTTAACTGAACAACCCAGAGTTGATCGTACAGCATATAAAACATATATATTACGTATTTATATTTCTGAACGAAACTCATTCATCCTGACAGATGTTTTACTATTATTAGAGCCTGAAATTGAACAATTAAACTATAAATTAATGGTAAAAATTTTTAGCCTGCTTTTAATACTCTGTATTGCATAGGAGTAAACTATTTTGTGAAACTATAATTGTAAATTAAAGACTACATATAATAAGCGATAAAATGAAACTTTATAGGTAAGCTAAACCATAATTAATTTCAAAAATATCAAATATTGGTACGCGTTTTACTTGTAATTTGAGAATGCAACAAACATGTGGCACAATCTCTCATTGTTATATTCTAGTATTTAACAATTGGGTTGTAATGTTACTAAATAAATAAATCATATTGGAGGCAACTTATAAAACGGTTACAATTATTTTTGTTTTATTCTAAAATACTGTTATTGTTTAGAAGGAAATTAAAATCATGCAACACTTAGTTAATCTGTACTATTCATATAAAATGTTCATAACATATTTTTTTGTTTCAAGATGTGATGATATTGACCTTACTGTAGGAACCAAATGAAATTCAAACTGAACATTTAATTCCGCACTTATTCAAAACAATTAGTTTGACACTTTAGCAACCATTTGATTAAATCTTGGTAATGCTCATAGCAGAAGAAAAGCATTCTGACGTTTTCGTCATCTTTGAACATGGCTTCACACCCGAAATTTCAGCTCTATTTAGAATCTAAAATTATCAATTTGTATATCTATTTTATTGCAAAAAAATAGGTTCAAACTAGGCTTAAACTGGTGATCCCATCACTCAGAGACGACTGTATTTCCGAGTTACATTTTTAGTTAAAGATCACCGTACATTTCTCAGAGAAAACTGTCATAAGTAGTGCATACAGATCACGAAATTGGTGTTCCTGCATAAACTTATTTATTCGACTAACTCCAACATTTATTTAGATAGTTCAAAAACATTGAAGTTATTATTACTGTTTACTTCAACATAGGTGTTA
The DNA here is from genome assembly GCF_021130785.1 of Homalodisca vitripennis. Taxonomy (NCBI): domain Eukaryota; kingdom Metazoa; phylum Arthropoda; class Insecta; order Hemiptera; family Cicadellidae; genus Homalodisca; species Homalodisca vitripennis. The sequence continues at coordinate 40,280 of NW_025780027.1, forward strand.
AAATCTTAGTTTTAGAATATCAATCAAAACGCTTCCAAGAATATTATCGGCAAATTTGTAAAAAATGGCTTCTTATAAAAAGCGGTACAGCACAAACAAATTCTTCAAGAAATCAAACAAAAAACTAAAAAATCAAGTAGCAAGTATATTCAATACTTTATCATATAACTACTGTGGCTTTACTAAGTCCATATTTAAGAATTAACAGTTGTAACAAAAATGTATTATAGAAACCGGTTTCTTCTATGATTCTGTATCCTGTTAGTAAGTTTGCCCTCGTCGTGAGAGCCGAATAAATCCTTAAAGATTTAAAAAAAGGATGTTCTTGCAACTGTCCTCTTTCTTTCCATCCAGACCTGAGAAAAAATCTTGAAAAGGTTTTTATCCTAAGGCGTTTAGAAGCCTTCGTTTAACAGTTTGAAATCCTTAGTCCTGAGTATTTCTGATTCAGGAAAAGAAAATGGACTGTTGAAAATGTTACATATCTGTGATTGTGATTTTAATGGCTTGGAGTGGCAAGAACAGATGCTTACCATATTTCTTGAACTTTCAAAAGCATTTACCTGCTGGCATCAAACGTCAATGTTGCATAATTTACAGATAAATGGTATTTGAGGTATTACGTTTTTACCATATAAATGGCTTCCATCATCCTTTCCAGCGGCAGAGAGCAGTCAACACCGTGTCAAACTAACTAAAAAGACCATATTGTGTCCCCCAGTAAGATGAATCAATTTGCTGATGACATGGCTCTTTGTATCAAATCAAAAACAAAATCTAGTGATCAAAGTCTACGTTAAAATGTGAATTCATGTAATTTACCTTCTAAAAATATCAATTTGAAAAACACTTAATCAAAACGAACGCGATCACATTTTGTTTCTGTCAACAAAAAGAAAAATACCCACCGATTATGATGGCGGAGAAGAAAACGAACCAATCTAAGTAATTGAGGAAGCACACCCTGACTTGGAGTTGTAGAGAGATCCGCAAGTTATTAAAATGTAACTAATTATATTTATTATGGTAGATAGACAAGAGATTAATTTTCATTGAATTTCAAAATTATTAATTAAGTATCAGTTTATTAATTTCAAATTAAAATGGATTTCGTAGAACAATCTCTGCACTTCTTAGATATTTAAATTCAATTGCTAAACGATTACACAAACACTTTTCTTGAACAAGTTTTCTCAAGTAAAGGTTTTCTTTTTTCAAATAAAATAGATTAAATTAAACTTTATGTTTAAAAAATAATATCGAATAAAAATTTTAGTTTCTTCTTATAAAACTCAAAGAAAATAACATTTCCAATTTAATTCAAAAGAAATTTACTTTTCTCTATTATAAACTAGGCTAAATTAAACTGAACAAACACTTAATGAAAAACTCTTCGTACCACTTATGTCATAACCTATGTCATAATATGTCATACTTACTTTTACAGACCCAAAGTTCAAACTGTAATTTAACTATGTTTTACCCAAAAGTAAATACTCAAAGCAGTATATTTTGATGTATAAAAATTATTTTATGATCCCTCTCAGCTGATATAAAATTTACGTTAAGCCACAAAAGACTCAAATTACCATGACTGAATTGGTCTTGTTAACACTGGTTCGTCCGAAAACCTTAAAAGTATTTGTAAAACTCTATGCACTGTATATGGCTACAATAAAAATATTTCTCATATTATAAATCTTATATTAATAAGATTAATTTTTTTTTTAATAAACTACCCTTACATTTTACCAGCTTCTTCTTATTGGAAACTAAATGCTTAATATATGATCAAACACTCCAATAAATGAAATATTTCATTTATTGGAGTGTTTGATCATATGTTAAGCATAAACTACCCTTGTCAATAAAAGAATCAGTAGGTCTAAGAACTTTTAGCACTAAGGTAAAAAGATGGTTGTTTTCTTTAAGTACTTTGTAATTATTTTTAACTATTGTTATTTAGAACAATAAACTTTAAAACTATATTATTGTTAAAATAGTTTTGATATTTTTTTAATTAATTGTATTTCTTTGTTAAATATAATAGTGTAATTGTGGCTGTATAGTTTAATGTGTTTTTAGTGTGATACAAAGAACAGACGTCACAGTGCGCGGCTCTGTGTCATTCAATAGGAATTCAGTAGCAAGAAAAATAAATCTGTACACTATCTAAATACGAAAGCACCTTGGTAGCACCCAATACACACATATTAATACATGAAGGCAATACTTTAAAACGGTGTATTATCTATTTCATATTTTTCTTTTTTAATTACATTTCTCACATACATTCTGTTGAAAAAGTATATGTTGCAAATAGCATGCATCAAACAGACATACAGAATCCCTTCCTGTCAGCCCACATAACGGTGTCAGCGATGAAGTAGATGAATGGCCAGTAATACAGGAAACCAAGTGAATTTAAACACTACCACGCTTTTTGACGGATATTTTGTCACGAATGGACTTTCCCATTACAGAAGAATCCAACCATTCATTATACTGTTGTAAAGCTAGTTCATTTTTTTATTGTAACATGTTCTCGGGTGTTTTATATATATAAGTAGATAATAATATGGGGTTCCTGGCGCACTTTCGGAGCCGACCGAAAAGCAATGTAAAATACTGTTCAATGTACCATAAAAGGAAGCTGAGAAATAACACAGCAAATCTCAATGAAAAATTAACCGAATCTACAGTCGTTCGTCTCCAAAAGCGATCGGTACATTACTATCTACTCTGTGGAATGAAAAATTAACCAAATCTACAGCTGTTTGCTTCTACTTTCTTAAGCTGTGCTTTGTAAAATGTTGTCAAATCTGCTACGAATAAAGGAAAAATCTTCGAAATCTTAATAAAATTTAATCAATTTAAAACATTTTTACTAAAAACATACTGTACTTTAATAAAAAACTTTTCTACTAAATAAACAACATGAACTCACCAAAGTCTCTACAATTTCTAGCATTAAAACAGTGCAACAAAGATGAATTCAGTGAATTGCCGGTTTATTTTTCAACAACAGTTGATACCGTCTTCGATACTTTCCTTAAATGATACAGAATTCAAAGAACTTGTAAAGTCTTTTGCAGAAAAAACGTCTAATGGAGTGTTTTACTATCGGCAAAAAACTAAAAAATTAAGGGATTACATGTTTTAATATAATTACGAAAGATATTGAAAAGAAAGTAAAAAATAAACAAACAGAGAGTTTTCATCGTTTTTTTATGACATTTTTCCCATATTATACGTTCTTTCAAGATAATCAAGACTTAATTGATGAATTTCTTAGGAATTTTTGTGAGTATCAAGATTTATCAACACAATTCATTAAAGAGCATTATAGAATTTTTCTTATAGAATATAGCCATATTTTGTGTGAAACAAAAGGTATTACTGTAGATAATATTCCATGTGATTCCTATGAAGAAAGACACCAACTATGGTTATCAAAACAGTACTATGACGTGGGGAGGGACTGCAAGTTTTAGAGCACAACTGAAAAGACTTTATTCTACAAAGTTAATTGTTATAATTTCTTTATCTTTTATAGTCTTCTTTCCAGTAACAATCAAGTGTAATTTTTCATTTTTGTTTAATTCTTTAATCTTTTTTTCATCCAAAACAGTCAAAAATCTGTTCGGCAAGTGTACTTTACAATCTTCCAACTCGGCAATTATTGTAAACCCGAATTTATCTTTCATTTTCTCCAAATTCAAGATTCTATGTTTCTTCCTTTCTTCCAATTCATTTAACTTCTTATACTCTTTAAACTTACATTCTCCAATATCATTTAACTCTTTCAAGAACTCCATTTAAATAGAAAAAATTTAAAGACGGAAAAATGAAATTTGCTAACAATCACTCGAGAAGTCGAGGGAATTGCCAACATCTTCATTGTTTGACGAGGTTCTTCATTTACTTTCTCCAAATGTACTATAAAATCATCGAGGATTTCTGGCTTAAAATCGTAGACAAATTCAACATCCAGATAATGAAAAAATACAGGTAATATCTTTTCATAATAAACGTGTGTATCGATACCTACAAACCTAATGTATTCTTTGAAAAGGAAAATAATTTTGTCAATGGTTCCAAGAGATAAGTAAACATTTTTATTCTGTTTTCTAAATTCTGTAACAAATTTTGTTTGTTTTTCACCTCCGTATTGTAATTTTTGTAAGCAGATTATTCAAATGTGTTAGTTTATTTCGAAATTTCCTAGGTTTAGGTCTTTCGTACAAAATTAAATTACAATCTCTACAAACTAAATATTTTTTATCAATAATTTCTCCTCTATTATAACACTTGTAACAGTTGGCATTATACTCTTCCATTTAAACAAAAAGATTTTTTATAAATGGAGATTATGGAACTAACTCTGCCGAGATATAAATTTTTCAGCGCAAATGTTTGTGTTTACATTTCTACAACAGAGATAAATAGAAATAATTTCATTCTATTGTACAACTATTTAGGATATTTTGTCTATGATTACAAAGATTATTCCGGAAGAAATCGAGATTTTTCATCAACGAAAGAGTATATTTTTGAAGTTTTAGAAGGAATGAAAGAGAATAATATGAACATCATCAATTATTGTAAAAGACAAAATGAATGATTGTGTCTTTGGTGTAGTGTTGTTAGTGTGCGTGTTTGCGCTATGGGGAATCACATCACATTCAACTTCTACGGTGTCTATTGTTTAGAGACTTGGCCCTGCACTGCTACTGTCCAACCAAGTTAATGGCTAGGAGCTGTAATTCGGGTCTTAGACTCTGGAATTTTTTTGTTCCCAAGTCTCAATTTTCTTTGGTAACTACTGTGTAGAAGTTGATGGAGAGATACAATTAGGGAATTTGTGTTGGGTGTTTTGTAAGTGTAATGTTGTATTAATGAACGATGTGAATGAATGTAATGAACGAATTAAGGAAGAGAAGGAATTAAGGAATGAAGTGGAAAGGTGAGGAAGCAAATGGCGCGCCAACCACAGTTGTCATTACTCGGCTTGTTCTATAGTCTTTACACTATGGCCACTCGTGTAAAGACTTGTCCCCAACCACTGAACGACAACCATGTCTTCCTCAATAAAAAGCGCGCCTGAAGCTCTGGGATTTGAACCCAGAACCTCAGGCTTTGAAGGCAAGCGTCTTACCAACTGAGCTACGGAGAGTCTCGAAAGTTATAAGCTATATCTCTGCTATATAAGTTGTTCAATTAGGAGTGCTAGTTTACAAATGTATTAATAATTTTATATTTCAAAAACCACTCAACCGATTTTAATGAAATTTGGTACACATATAGTAAATACTTAACTCTTTCGACTTAACTTATCCATAAGGGTGAAATCATCCCCTATTTCTTAATATTCATAAAAAAAATAAAAAAAAATAATCAGAAAAATCTGAAACTTCAAAAACAAGCGAGTTCAACTTAAAATTTCATGAAAATAACAAAATTTTCAAAAACTACCCCAATCATCCCTTATCTTAAAACTCTTATATCTCGAGAACTATTGGAGCTTTTTTTTGCTGAAATTTGGTATATAGGATCAGTAAATATTAAAGTATTTTTTAAAATCATAACTTCCGGTCCAACCCTTAAGATGACCTTGGAATAGTTTTTTGTTAATATCATCCCCATTTTTTAAGATATTCTTTTGAAATTAAAAATGAATACTTATATCAATGTCTTTAACAATTCTGTAAAGTTTGTAGAATTATCCAATGATTAATATAGACAATAAGACGATTTTTTCAAAAATTTTACTGAATTTCTCTAATATCGTTCTTAATCACATCATAGGCTAAAAATTTCTCAGAAACCACAACCACATAACAAATCGCGTTTGTAACAGCTTTTTGAAAATCCATATTGATAAATATATCGTTCTTTGAACCAGAAATATTTGTCATACTCTTTGTTGTATCAATGACATAAATAGGTCTATTCGCTAAAAATTCTTTAGGATTGTAATACATTTCCTTATTATTACAGTAAACTTTCTTAAAATCTTGATACATCTGATACATAATTCTGAAAAGACCTCCTGAAATGTTTAAATTTTGTAATTCATCTGGATAATAAGAACCGTTCAATTTTACTCTGATATTTTTTACATCCAAACTATCAAACTTTGAAGGATTTTTTTCTTGATTATTCTGTCTATCTGTTTGAAAACCTATAATAACGAACTTGGGATTGAAGATATTTCTATAAATGTTTGTAATATCGAACGAATAAGTTGTTCCGGAAAATACCTTTTTGTTCAATACATTGCCAATCTAGAAAATTAAACATAATGTTTTGACTTTTTGTAATTTCATCAATCAACCTAATTTTACTCGTGGTTTTATAATCAATCATTGGAACTCTAATAAAAAAATCTGTAATTGTTATTTTTCCATCAACAGGCATAACATTTCCAGTTGCAGTCTTCAGAATCACATCATCGTCTTCTGCTCTTATAAAACTTAGATAAAATCCTCCTTTATAGATCGGAATAGTAACATTTTCAAAAAATCCTAATCCAAAATGAGATAAATTTCCAGCTGCTTCAAAAACACCAAATTTAAAATCTGATTCAAAGCCATTAGAAGTTTGAGAAATAACATCACTTTTTGAATACGAAATAGTTCCTTTAATTGTGCTTAATTGGCCACAGTTTTCGACTTCTTCTATCAATTTATTGTGTTTTCTTACTTCAATCTTAGAAAATAAAAACGGTATAAAATTATCGATTAATCTAACATTATCAGTTCCAAGATATGCTTGACCATCTTGTTTTGTTAAAGTTCCAGAAATATAAAACTGGAAGTTAGACGAGCAAAAGTTATCTCCAAAATCAATATTAAACTCAGTTCTTTTATTCGGTTCATTCAAATGTTGTTTACTAATTGGATAGAAATTTTTAAACTCCGCCCTTTCAATATCACTAGCATATTTTCTGTAGTCCGCCATTTAATAAGAGAAAATTTAGAAATTTTAAACATCATGTATCATTTTTTCATCGATCTAATGTACGTTTTTATAAGAAAAGATATAAATTTTAGTAAAATAATTAAAAAGATTAGAGTCATTTTTAATGATCTACTTCGTCATATTCAGGATTCTCTTCCTTAAATTTTGCGATCTCGGTCACATATTTCAATAAAATTTGCACAGGATAGTAACCGCTATCTATAATATTGTTCCAATCAACTGTATCTTTATTTTCATCCCAAAAACTTTATACTCAAGTGTTGATAGAGACAAAGAACAGACATATGATCTTTTAATTGATAATGTATATTTTCTTGAATGAACTCTGGGGACAGAGTTTGATATTTTGCAATGTTATACCAATTCAATTTGTTTACGTATAATCTCATCATATCTTCGGATAATTCATATTTTTTTGAGAAATCTCAATGTTCTTTTTTCAAATCTCTTTCGTGTTGCATGATAAAAAGATCGAAAGCACTGTAATGTCCCGCCATCTCTATTTATTAGGAAAAAATTTCAAAATCAAGTTTTTATAAATTGACTCTTTTTTGAGTTACATTCAGCACATTTTCCCGAAATTCTCTTAACTCCATTGATGTTTTGCATAGTATTTTATATCATTTGTTGCAGTTTTTTCTTTACATCTCACACAATATATGAGCGCCATTTATATAAGGAAAATTAGTCATCATAGCCGCCTAATCCATTAAATCTGTTATCAATGTTTTCAAAAGATTTATTAACATCTTCTTTAAATTTATTAAAGTTTTCTTTCTAGTTTATTTACTTTATCGAGATATAAAGAGTATTGATCATCTATTCTTTTAAGTAATTCATTATTAATGTGTTACATTCTCATTGAAACGTGTACCTAAATTTTCAAAAAAGTTTATTTTCTCATTGAAACGTGCATCAAAATTTTCCAGAATTTTGTTAATTACTTCACCAACTAATTCATTAACATTATTTTTATATGTATTAAAGTTTTCTTCTAGTTTATTTACTTTATCAAGTAATTCACCAACATCGTCTACTGATCTTTTACTTCTTTCATCAAGTTTTTCATAGACTTCTGTTGTAAAATCTTTAACATGCTGTTTATGATTCTCATAATTTTGTTTTAGTTCATTAAACATTTTAATAGGATCTTCTAATTGAATCATTACAACAACATCAAATGGATTAATTCCTTTACTAACACCGCTAATTCTTTTTTCCTTTAAAATCTAAGGCATTTTTAACATTCGGATCATGTAAATCAACAATATCGATGTTTTCTGATAATTTTAGAGGTTTTAAAATTTGTTCTTTAACAACAACATCATGTTTGTCAATACCAGGTCGAACACCGACAATTCTTTTTTTATTAGCCAAACTAACATAATTCTTTTCAACTTTGATCGCTTCAGTAATTTTATCAGCTTTTTCGATATGAGACATTAAATTGGTAAATAATTTTTTTACACCATCATCAACTTCTTTTTCCAATGTTTTTTATTTTATCAGCAACTTCATTTGAACTCATGAAATTTGCAAGTTTTTTATCATATTCTGCTTTAAAATCTTCAATCTCGACAGCAAACATATCTGAATCTGGAAGGTTTTGTAATAAATTTTCTAACTTGTTATCAAACTCATTTCTCAAACTATCAAAATTCAAACTATTATCTACATTTTGAATAATTTGTGTTCCAAATACGTCAAAAATATTTTGTGAATCCATATTTATTAAGTAATAATTTGTTAACAACTTCTTTAAAATCTTTACCAGTACTCAGTTCATTCAAAACAAAAACACATAAATGACCACAAATTGGGGGATCTTTATAGTCTTGAATCTGAGAATCATTGTAGTAGACGCTTGATTTTTTCAAATATTTAATCAATTCTATAGGTGGTTTGTCCTCAATTCTTCCATACGAATCAAAATAACATGCATTCTTATCATTTTTATAATAACAAATCCAATGCGTTCCATTTCCCATAATCGAGTCTAAATTCACAATTCCACATTCAAATTTCTTAACTTTTTCAGGTAATGTATCTCTCATGAAGATTCCTCTAAAATGTTTAATATTTTTGCAGATTTCTTCCAATTCCCCAAATGTTAAAGGTTTTTTAAATTTTTTTTTTTTCAATGTTTGATTTCACGTAATTCAAAGTTTTTTTTTCATCTAATCCAGATCCTGTAACATCTTCCAACTCTTTATCTAACCAATTTAAAATGTTTCGAACAATAGGAATCACATCTTTTTTAACGATTGGAGCAGCTTTACGAACATAAGGAACAACATTTTTTAACAACTGGAATATTTTCTCTCCAAAATCTAATAAATCTTTCAAAAGTCCACCATTTTCAGGTTCTTTCAACTGATTATAAGAAAATTCTATTCTGGTTCCTTTATTGTTTTTTCGAGTTTTATTGTATTGTCCTATTTGTTAAAAATATCTTATCTTCGCCATTTTTTAGTTGATCTATTTTAAATTGAATACTAACGGGTATTTTCTTCTTAAAAGCGGATTTTATTTTTTCTTTCTGATTTTTTGCTGAAATTTACATTCACCTCCATTTATATAGTTTAAAATTTCAAGTTCTCTTCGATTCCCATTTCCTAGTTTTCCTCTTCAAAAACATTGCTCCAGCTGTTGGAAGCGCAACAAATCTTTCACCTAAACTAGCATCTTTTGATAAAAATCTATCCATTGCTTTATCTTGCAAAACTTTATCTGCTATAATGTCTGGAATTTGTGTCTCTATGTTTTTGCATAAAAAATATCGTGTTCCATAGCAAGCTTGATCTAATTTATTTATACCAGGATCTCCTCTTTTTAGTCTTTTTTCGAATTTTGTGCCAGGCCCCAGATACTGATAAGTTGGTACGTGTAATTCAAAAGGTAAATTGTTGATAAAATCATTCAAAAGTCCGCTACCTTCAATCATAGATGAACTTATTGCCGGCAAAACTCGTTTTAAATATTTAATTCCATCAGGTTTTTCAATCATTTCATCAAGTTTGTTCGAAATAAAATCTTTAATCGCTTTCTTTTCGTTCAAAAAATTGTTGTTTCCAGCCTTTTCTTGAGCATAAATATAATTAATAATTCCATCGAGTTTTGTCAAATCGTCGATATATCTGTATTCAATCTTATTATCACTGTATTTTCTCACACCTGATCCTTCGATTCTTTTTTCCCAAATTGGTTTAATCAAATTGAGATATTTTTTACCTTTACTTGACTTTGGTTTCTTAGTTGATGGATCATTATTTTTGTAAATTGAATCAGATTTCCATAAAATTTCAGTATACTTTTTCAAGTCTTCTTCAGAATATAAACCGTCTTTTTGGAACATCAGTGCCTGTTAATAATCTCCATAAACCTTGAGTTCCTTCATATGTTTTTTCATTAATAATGATATCATTATGCTCAAAATTCACGGGCAAATTTCCAATCATAAAACTTTTCTTTTTTTCTGTCCCAATACAAACCAAATTTATCATCCTTTGCTCTAGGAAGAAATTTTTTACCAATTTCACCAATTATTATATCCGTTGTTCCAGGACTTATTGGTTCAACTATGGTAGAGTCTTCAATGATTCGAGGTCTAAATGGTGTTGAAGATGGTAATTTTGGCAATTCAAACTCAGATTCTGGTATCGAAATATCAGCAAATTGTCGTACAACTGGAACCAAATTCATCAAATTTTGATTATCGCTTAAAACATTTTCAATTTTGCCCTCAACATTTTTTATTGCAGATGTTACAGGTTGATTAATTTTTTGAATAAATTCTTGTTCTTTTTCATCAATTCGAATCTGTTCTTTAAATTCTTTTGATTAATTTCTTTTTCTATTTGATCAAGTTTTTTTGCTTCTTCTGAAGTTACGTTCGCCATTTATTTTAGGAAAATTTTGAAACGTAAACGTGGAACGTGGAAACGTGAACACGAAACGTGAACACGGAACGTAAAACGTGAACGTGGAACGTGAAACACGAACGTGAAACACGAACGTGAAACGTAAACACGAACGTAAAACATGAACGTGAAACGTAAACACGAACGTGAAACATGAACGTGAAACATGAACGTGAAACATGAACGTGAACGTGGAACGTGAACGGTGGAACGTGAACAGATTTACCGTTTTTTCTGTTATTTTCATAATGTAAATAAAAAGTAAAGATAATATAAAAATAATTGTAACAAATATTTTATCAAGTAGATTTGTCAGACCACTGAGCAGCATTTATATTAGAAAATTTATTCAGATATTTTACCATTTTTAGGCTTCAAAGTTAGATTAATAGTTAAAAATCCGTAGTCTTCCTTCCAAATTTTATCACATAACTCAATAAAGTGGTTTTAAAACTCATATCAGATCCCACATAATTGTTATAAATCTTTCTCGAATAGTGGATCATCTTGCTTAAAAACACACAAAATATTTCAGATTATTTCTTATAACTTGTTTATCAACCTTTGAAAAGCATTGAGAAAGATAGATACAAGAGATATTTTTGTGACGGGACATTACGAAATATTCCTTAATAACGTCTTGATTATTCCAAAATACAATCATCAAAAACGATTAAAGAATTCGGTTTACATTTGCTTAATGGAACTATGTCCTCGGAAGCATTATAAAAATGTGATATTTTTTTGTTTAAGTTTTTCTCAATATTTTCAAATCTTTCTTGTAATTTTTTATAGGCGTCTTGTTCTAAAGATTTACTAAAAACATACAAATTGTAATAAGGAATCAACCTATTGTAGATAAAATTCAATAATAAAGTTGTTTTTTCCACATCCACTTGAACCAACAATTAACAATCTGATTGGTTGATCTTTCTTATTTTCTTCAAACGTTTGAAGTTTTATCTGATCTTTTTGCTTTAAAAATTTCTCCATTTAAATAGAAAGATTTTCATCTTGAAGCAACGCTTGCGAAAATGAAGCTGTTCAAGTTGACTTCAGAAAGCTCTAAATTAGTTTTTAAAACTTGGAACATCCTATTCATTTAGAGGAAGAATCAAATTATTTTATCGGTTTAAGCGGTTTTTATTCTGACAATTTTGTAATAAATATTAGTGAAAGTTCTCCTTATTGTATAGGATTTAGTGAGAAGAACATAACAAAATATTATGGTTTAAACAAAGGATATTATACTTTCGATCAAATTAAAAATTCCCTTAAAAATTATCTGAAAACATTCAAACAATCAGATAAATCTTTAAACTTTGACGAAAACAAGTTTGAAATGCAAAAAAATTATCTCTCTAATAAAATTCAAATAAAAATCACCAGTAAGAATAATGTTTTCAGCAATTATTGTAGATTTGTTAGGGTTTGTTCAAGAAACTATTGAGCCAAATCAGGTATATTTAGGAAATAAAACGCCAAAATTTAGACCGTTCGATGTAATTGAAGTGCACTGCAATCTCGTTGAACCTAGTTTTGAAAATCATACCGAACATTTACACAAAGAATCTGAAATTTTGTACACTTTTTTCCCAAATGTTGCTTATGGATCAAAAATCAGTGAAAAAACCGAATGAAATCGATTATATTCCAATTAGAAAAAATATTAAAAGAATTCAAAAAATCGTTCTAACTATACAAGACTCTGAGGGAAATTTATTAAATAATGAGAGTAAAACAACAATATATTTAAGATTGAAAAAGGAATAAAAATGAGTTGATGATGATGACAAAATTCAATATTTTTACTTAAAAAACAAGAGGCTATTCGAATGGCCCCTTAACAATCTTCATCCTGACCCTGTTTTTATCAATGAATCTGGACTTTATACTGAAATAAAAATTACTAGTTAAATTTCTTTTCTATCTAAATGGAGTCAGTTGTAGACCTACTCAAACAATCAACTTACATTCAATAATAAAGACATTTGCACGATTGTTGACGAAAATAATGAAATTTGGTTTAAGGCTAAAGATGTTGCAGAAATTTTACAATATGAAAATACTAGACAAGCTATCATAAATAATATTGATAATGACGAGAAAAATAGCCTTTAAATATATAAATTACAAGAGTCTATGCCATAGACCCTTTCAAAATCTTCATCCTGACACTATTTTCATTAATGAATCTGGATTTTATTCTTTAATACTAAGATCTAATAAATTAGAAGCAAAAACCTTTCAAAAGTGGGTTACAAAAGAGGTTTTAAACCCTCCATTAGAAAATTTGGTGAGTACAAACTTGAAAACAAGATTAAATATTTAGAGGACGAAGTTAAACACTTGCAAATTAAAGATGAAATAAAAACGGAAATAATCACAAAACAAAGTGTAAAAATTGACTTAATGAAACCAGACCTTGTTTGTAAAGATTTTGCTAAGAAAAAACACCATGTTTTTGTATTAATTAAGAAGAATCACATGTGGGAATATCCTTATTACGTTATCAGAGCTCAAAAGAGAGAAATACCGAAAAGATTGAAAGAACTTGAAATTGATTACCCAGAAATGGAAATTTTATTAAGACAAGGAGATCCAAATAGTATAAATCTCTACAACCAAATGAAAGAATCTTTGAATATTTTATACAACGGAAATCATTTTACTACAAACTATGGCAGAATCTCGACTGATTTATAGAATATCTAAATTACACGATGAAAATGTTTCTAAATTTTACTAAAAACTCTCGATTTATTATATTTTGTTTGTAAATGTTTAGCATAACTAGGTAACCATCGTAGAATTTTTTTTTTCATATTCACAAGGCATTTCGATTTTTATTACTTTCGCTGAAAATTTTTTTAGCAACAATCTTTGCAAAAAGCATCTTTTCTATCTTTACTATACTGCCAGTTATTAAATTCAGAAATATTTTTAATTTCTTTACAAAAGTAACACTTTTTCTCTTCTAAAGTTAATTTGTTCATTTTATCATATAATTCCTTACAATAACAGTCTTTTATATTCTCTTCTTGACACTTTGTACATTTCTTTTGAGACTCCATTTAAATAGAAAAAATTATTACACAATGAAAATGTTAAACTCTTAACTTATGATATTTGGTTTGTAAATGTTTTTGATAATTATTTAACCATTTTATAGTTTCTTCCACATTCACATTGAGTATCTTCATAATATAATCTATGAAGATTCTTCTTTACACAATCTTTACAATATGAGTCTTTCTTATCTCTACTATAGTGATCACTATTAAACTCTGAAAATTTTTTTAGTTTCTTTACATTTAAGACATTCTTTATCTTCCAAAGTTAATTTTTCTATTTTATCATATAATTCTTTATGATATTCCCTTTCACAATCTTTGCAATTATAATGCATTCCATCTTTCCTATTTTTATCTTTATAAAATTCATTTAAATCTTTTAAATTCTTTGCACTTTGTACATTTCTTTTGATGCGCCATTTATATATAGAAAATTTATATTACAGTTTTGACTTCTTCAATTCATATTCATAAAACTTTCCGGTTATTTCTTCATTATTTAAATCTTTTATACTATAAGTTACAGGATCTGTGTTATTAATTTGATAAATCACAAAGATTTCTCTTGACCAATTGTTCTTATATTTGTTCGAAAATGTTTGTTTTTTACTAACAATTCTTACATGATCATTGACTTTAAATTTAGTTTTTCGTGTGAATTTCAGGTGGAACATACTTGAAAACGGTCTCTAATAACTCCTTTTCTGCATCCTTATCTAACGTCTTTCGGTTTCATTTTGATTGTGCTGTGAACTGTATCGTTTATAATTATTTACGATTTTTTGAAGAATATCGATCCATTTAAAGTTTTTATTAATCTCAAAAATTACTTTCATTCTCTCATTTTGAGTTCTGTTATAATCTCTCTACAATACTTGATTTCTCTTCGTTTTCAGTATGATAAATCTTAATGTTGTATTTCCTCAAAACATCGTTAAATTCTTTATTTTTAAACTCTAAACCCTTATCTGTATGAAGTAGGTTTAGGAGGTTTGTGATTGATCCTTATGGCATCTTTTACTATATCTTCGAAAGCTTTTGAAATATCCTTGCCGTTTTTTTCTTTTGATAGCTCTTGACCAAGCATATTTTGAGAAAGTATCAATAACATTTAACATATACTTAAATCCATCATTTTGATCTGAATAGTTAGACATTATAACTAAATCTGCTGCCCATAAATCGTCAATTCCTAATGTTATAAATTTTTCTCTTTTTAAACTTTTTTCGTACTGGTGCAATGAATTTCTCGAGCTTCAATCTCTATCTTATCTTTAGTCTTCAATTCTTGCTTAACAGGTTTTGGATTTGGATTCTTTATAAACTTACTCTTGTTTGTCTTACATTTTGAAACATTTTGCAGCAATTCTATACAATCCATTTTGAGTTTGAACGATTTTTGAATCTATATTTTTCGTTTTCTTTTTACACTTGTGACAGTGAATTAAATCATCTTCCATTTACATATCAAAGTTTCCAAGTTTATTTAATTCGTCTAATATATCAGATTTTGCTTCATTTTTATAGCCATAAATAACGGTACTGTATCGATCTTATTTTCTAGGACAATTCTCTTATCATCTTTAGCGTTCAGTGCCAGCTTGTTTATGGTAACAGTGTACAACTCATGTTTATAACTTTTGATGACTGTCATCTCCCTAAATTCTTCTTTATCTTCGAACAAACATCTCTTCAAGTTTTCGATATTTATTGTTTTATTTACAACGCTTCTCTTAATTCCTTTACACCTAACTGGGTTTTTATCTAGATATTTGTACGAGTACATCTTAGACCTTAAACCACAAAATTCTTCTAAAACTTCGCTATTTAACTCATCTTTGAATTTCCCTATTACCTTCTTATTTTTAGTAGTGAAACATTCATGATCTTTTGGATAATCACTTGTATCAAAGTCATCTATATTTTCTTTAATAATTTTTAAAAGGATCTCGTTTCAATTCTAGAAAATAACTGTCTGTATCCATGTAACACAGATTCAAATCTGGATCAAACTTCTTTAATTTGTTGTAATAAAACTCGTACATTAGCAATTTTGAGAGGTCGAGAACTGAAAATCCTATGTAAATCGGTTTGGTTAAATTTAACCTTTTGTTTGTACATGTGACTCGCTATACAGTTGTCGTCAAAGATGTTAAAAGCATTTGAAATTTGTTTTCTTAGCTTGTTTCATTGAAAATTCTTCATTTCCAAGCCTAATATCACATCTGTTTCTCACATTTTCCATAGATTTTCCAAAAACTGAGTTGTTCATCAGCTTATAAAAGTCCTTTTCAAAGTCGCTTGTAGCTTTGGTTCTCATGTTTGTGTTAAAATCAATGTATTCTTTCATAAAAGGCTTCTGATCGAATGCAATAACTCTATTCACATGTTTCAAAATCATACCTTGTTCCAAATAGAACTTCAAATTTCTCGAATGAACAACGTATTCAGTTTTATCCAGTAGAGTTGTGCAAAGTTTGTTTTTAAAATGTTCTGGAGCAAGAGGTAAATCCTTGTGATGTTCGTGTAAATTTGTTGGATATCCAAGATCGACTTCGAGAATATAGCCATAATCTTCGTCGCCAGTGAGTTCTAAAATTGTTTCTTGCCACTCTTCTTTTGTATACGTTTTAGGATCCATCCACTTGATATCACTAAACGGCAGTTTTTTGCATAAGACCATACCCATAAAGGTTGTTTGCATCGAGATAGAGTAAATAGTTTTTCGGGCTTTGTCTTATCAAAATCTTTTAAATATTTGTTATTTGCTTTCACATATCGTTTAATACACTGAGAAATGCCCCCGCGAATGCCTTTTTCAATCATCAAATACATATTATAATCGTTAATTAGCTGAAGCTCAATTTTCGTTTAATTTTAACATTGCGTCCCATGCGAGACTGGGAGCTGTTAGATAGTGTGCCGGATCGAGTTTATAACAATTAAGGCAAATGTTTCTGAAATTTTCGAATATATCAGCAAGCAATAAAACATCTTGGATATTGTACAAATCAGAGTAATTTCCAAGATTTTTCTCTTTTAATTTGTTCCAAACATTTAAGTAGTGTTGAAAATCTTTCTCAGATATGCTCTCATCTGTCAAAAGTGAATAGAAATCTTGAATTCTCAATTCTTCTGTGTAATCAAGTTTTTCAATACTGTCGATAAAATTCATAGGGAAATATTCCTTTTCCAGATAGAATTTTAAAAATCTCGTCGTCGTCATTTGGCTGTCTTTCTATTTATCTCATTCAATATTCTTCCATCTTGTATAAAATGATTTGTATGTTTGAAGTCTTCTCTCTTTAGATTTTTAGCTAACTTTTCTATAGACGAGGCCATGAATCTGAACGTGTCTACAAACGAAAACTTGATGAATTTTCTTGGCTTATCACCTTCGAATTCATAGCCATATCCAGAATTTACAGAATAATTTATATATTTTTCATCGGTGTTTGCAATCAAATCAACATTTCCATATTGTTTAGCCAATTCTTTTATGTACAAATGAGTATCGTAATTTGACATATTGTGGCAGAAAACGGGAATATTCTGAGGAAATTTCAAATTTAGATTGCAACATGCATGAGCTGCGCCTCGAAACTTGCCGGTTAAATGACAATGATCTCTCACTTTATTATAACTCTTATCTTTCCAACTATCAGGAGTAAAACCATACTGAATTGACCCAACATCATAAGCAGACCATTCACAGATATGACAAACGTTTGAATTTTGATACGAAATTTTCTTCTTCTTCTGTCAATTTCATAGGTTTTCATGTTCTTAGAATTATATTTTTTCGCTATGTATTTCGATAATTTATTGAGTTCTTCAAACAATTTTGTCGGGACGTTTTTCAAATCTTCTTCATTTTTGGCACGATAACATATCGGTTTGTACATGCGATTGGTCACATTCGACACTAAATATAGAGTAAAACCATAAGGAATGTGCCTCTGAATCTTGGTTGTAGTCGATCTTTGTGGATTGTTCTTGCATGTCGGAATTTTTTCTAATATGCTCTCAAAGTCCATATAAATTACGTACGGATGGTTAAATTTCTTTTGATAATTAGTAAATTTAGTTGTTTGACCTGGAAATGGCATAATTGGCTTACAAACTTCATGATTTTTACAAATTTCTAAGTGATCTGTTAAATCTCCAGATTTGTAAAAATGGCTTAAACATCTTCTACACAAAAATTTTCTTTCTTTATGTTTAGACAACTGCGAAGAAACAAGCTTATTTAAATCGGTTATCAAAACATAATGAGAATTTATCATCTTGTTTAACATACAATAAATCAATGTTTTGTTTCAGCGTCATATTTTTCAGAAATTTGTAACGGAACAATGTTTAATATTTTCATCAAAACTGTAGACATTGATAGACATTGTTGGATACTTATACTTGGAATTGTAGCTTCGTTTTTCTAAATATTTGTATATCTTTCAGAGACATTGGATACTCAAAACCTGAAAATATTTCGTCATTCACAAATTTTTCGTATTGCTTTACACGTTCACAGTCTCTTTCTGGTTTTTCAATAGCACATCTTATTGAGTAAATAAAGCAAAAATCATCTCTATTTTTTATATTTATACAAGCTTTTTTATCTTTGATATTCTTTGGTAAATCGATGTATGATCCTGCATTCATCATTTTCGTGTTTGTTAAGGCTCAAAACTAGTTGTTTTACAACTTTTAAATGTCCATCCGGAACCTTTATTTGGATTATTCGTTTGTTCTCGATGTGTTAATTTATTAAATTGCTTAGTAATAAAGTCGTTTACGTCAAAGATTTCGTCTGCTTTGATAGTAAAATACATTAGACATGTTTTTTGCGGTTCACCATTCACTAAAGTTCGTTCGTATTCACATTCCAAAGAGAGATAGCCCTTCATATTTTTAACATTTTCTTGAAATTTCTCGATTAAACTTTTAATTTCTGACCGCATAATTGAAAGATATTTGTAAATTGACATGGAATTGTCGTTCAAGTTTGTTAAAATGTATTGCTTGAAAAGACCGTGTATTGAGGATAAAACTTCTACATCAATGATATTTTCGGATTTTACTTTAAGAGTTTTATCAATTTCTTCGATCATTTCAGACTTGGTTTTATCGTTAGTACCGATAGCCAACTTTTCAGCTATTGAATGAAGTTTTTTCATCATTAAATAGGTCGAGATTTTTCTTTTCAACTTTGAAATTTCTCTTTAATTCACGTAATTTCTCAATATTAAACATGTTTTTTCGTGATCGGCAATTTTATTTTCTCTAGCCCATTGTCTTAAATAATTTAGTTCATTATCGTAAATTTGCTTGTTTTTTTCGTGACTTTAGAATTATAATGGCGATCATAGTTTTTTCTTAAAATTTCTTTTTTTGCAGAACGGACATGATATTTTTTCCGCGCTCCATTTAGATAGAAAAATTTATTTAACTAAATGGTGCTTGTAAACCAACGATTGCGCCTCTCACGGCGTGATATCACTACGGATATGACGCAGGCGAAGCGATTATCGTGATGGTGTGGTCGGTCTGTAGTAGCACACCTCGACTGTCATTGAAGATTTTTCCTTTTATTCGTAGCAGATTTGACAACATTTTACAAAGCACAGCTTAAGAAAGTAGAAGCAAACAGCTGTAGATTTGGTTAATTTTTCATTCCACAGAGTAGATAGTAATGTACAGATCGCTTTTGGAGACGAACGACTGTAGATTCGGTTAATTTTTTCATTGAGATTTGCTGTGTTATTTCTCAGCTTCCTTTATGGTACATTGAACAGTATTTATACATTGCTTTTCGGTCGGCTCCGAAAGTGCGCCAGGAACACCATATTATTATCTACTTATATATATATATATATAATATATATATATATATATATATGTATATATATATATATATATATAAATTAAGTTTCGGAAAAATTAGACATCATTGTAATTTTTTTTATTTTAGCACGGTATTACCATTTTTTCAACGTTGTACGAATGGGTAAACATGGTATCAAAAATGTTTTAACTAAAACAATTAATTATTTTAATTTTAGCAAAAAACTTGTTAGTCTATTTAAATTACAGTTTTCACCTAAGGTATGTACATTAAATTTTAAAATTAATGTATTACGAGTTTAAAGAAAATATACTGGTTTCGGTAAGTACAACACGTTATAATACTTTCAAATAAGAGTGAATATTATTTCATAAATATAATTTAGAAATATTTAAATATAAACGAAAACTTTTAACACCAAAAAATCGATTGTAAAAATGTAGTATAATATTTTAGCAGACAATAAAGTTTAAAAGTAATGGTTTTTGTGGCATTTTTTTTCATTTGCAAAGAAACGAGTAGAGAATTATTACTATCATAACTACACACTGTATTCTATTGATCATAAAGATTTTATTTTTCTGTCTTTTAAAATGCCTTTTTATATAGAAATATTGATCCTTTCCTTGATTTTTCTTAAAGTTTGTTTAATTATTATTTATAGTAAGCCATATTATTGTATTGTGAGAGAATAAAACATAATCTGGAACAAGAATTGCATTCTTGAGATAAAATTAAAACTATTCAAATAGCATAATATTGCACCTGCATAAAATCATGATTATGCATTGATGTTGTCAATATTCCACGATTTATAGAAATCACCTTGAATTAGACAATAAATCTAACATAGGTATCAGTTAGTAAATGGTACATGTCTTATACCAATATATACAGTAATCTAATGAATTAATGATTATTATATAGACTAATTAATTTAATCGAAAAGTAACTCATTCTTATATCATTACGAGTAGTACTTATTTAATTGTTTAAATTCAGGTTATTGACTGCAAATGTTTAAAAAGGTTTATTTACAGTCAAATCAATGTTACAAATGTAAAGTTTTTTTTAAATGGCTTGGTTTTGCTAAAAATACAAATATATCATACTATCAATTGTACCATAGTTCTAATTCTTTATGCTGAATCGCGGTAGGAAAGTAGGCTCCTGTTAACTAGACGCGGTGCGTGGACATTGTTTGTTTAGTTGAACCGGTAATCAGCTGATCGGTCTACGTTCCGACCCGGCAAGCCTGGAGAGGGTCAGAAGTAGTCAGTCCGAGTCTTGAAGCCACGACCGAGAAGGTGTACCGGTCGAAGCTGAAGTTTTCTTCCTCTAACCCTATAGTTGGGATTTAGAGTAATTATTTATCGCGTGTAAATTCAAGTTCAAGTATTTAAATTTTTAGTGCGTTTTATTTTGCGATCTGCCTCCGTAATCTTCAAAGTAGTAAGTCCCGTACCAGCGTATAGTTTAATATCTTTTATTTTATAATACTGTAATTAAAATTTCTCAAAGTTTCCCATCTTTCAGAGTCTGAAAATTTAATTCAATTTTTTGAAGTATTGTGAATTAAATTTTGGTCATAAAGTAAATATCAAGTTTTTGTGTTATATTTAATTTTGAGTATTTTGAGAAGAGAACTTTTATTTTGTTTTGTTAATTTAAACCATTTTTGGAGAAGTATACCATTTTTAGTTTAAATTTTAATTTTAATACCTTTTAATCAGACTCTTAATTAGATTTGTCCGATTGAATGAATTTATGAAGAAAATTGAATCAAAAGTTTGTAAACTTTGTAAACTTTTGGGTGAACTTAAATTTCGGAATAAAGCAAGTATTTCCGAAAAGTTGTTTAATTTATAAAGTATTTGCTCCATATAAATTTAAAATATATGTGCTATAAAAACGGTACACAATAATCAACGTTTAATATTTAGAATCATACATTTACTGAAGGAGATCAAGGTTAGTGAGAGGTGATATAGGTAGTATAGGCACAGCAGTCGTCCTACAATTCTGTAGCTTTGTAACTTTTAGTTTTCTTTAATTTGAAAGTCTTTGATATAATAGGGATTGGTTAGGTCACACTGATTTGTAGATCAACAGAAGCAAAACCGTTTCTAAGAGCTACATTTTAAGAATGCCAAATAATCATTGAATTAAATACGTAATTTTAATTTTCGCTTTCTTTATTATTACTGTTTGCCAATGTTTACTCATTATTTATTCTAGTAAAAATTCGATTGCGAAATAAAATCTATAATTTTCTCAACATTATTTATTTGCTTGGTTTGAAACTTCAAAAACAGTCGTTTTGGTGTCTTACAGTGGATTTATTTTTCATATTACTGAACAAAATAATCTGATAATTTGTAAGTTGTATTAAAAAAAATGTTACCAATATTCATATTTGAAATAATACGCACATGTTTGTAGGACTGAAATAAACAGACTGTCCACATTTCTAGGCCAATTACTGTCACATGTGCAGTGATATTTCTCAGTACATAGTCTTGGCAGTTATATTTCAATTAGTATATCAACGAGTGTACTTTGTGTGTGTACATCATTTCATGTTCCTTACTGCTAATGATCCACAATGTATCAGGTTCACTACGTTAACCATCATTATTATTTCCAACTACATGTGTTTATAAAAATATAATCCTTTAATCATCGTTACTTGTCGCTGATGAGATATTCACCGTCTTACTGATTTTTACTTTTCGGCTAATTTTTTTACATTATTGTATTAAAATTAATATTAAACCGGAAATGCATAATTTATGAAATAAGACTTGCTATTATTGCAAGACAATTTAATACAAAACTTTAAATTATGGATATAAAGTAAAAGACATACAAAATAACTGATTAAAAACGAACCTTACATTCTCTATTATTGAAGTTTAAACAACAATGATGTTAATTGGAAATGGTTAATATTCTTTTAAGGCAAAAATAAAAAAAAATAAAAAAAATAAAAAGAGTTTTAATTTTTGTATACAAAACATTTACTTATTATTTAGATATATTGAATAAAATTGACGTAGAATAGCTGATGGATATCAGAGTTTGACAGTTATGAATTCTGTGGCTAAACAGGATAAACCATTTTTAAATAGGCCTAAAGAAGAAAAACATCTTTGACAGAGTGAAACAGGAACCCGCATTCTGCAAGGCGACTATTTCTCTCAAAGCAAGGTCACGTAATGGTAAGCTCTTAGATGAACTTGTCTTTATGTTAAGCTCTTTGTATTATAAAGGTTGCATTGAGGTATTGCTGTAAGTCATTGCTATTGAATGTTTCAACTTAATGCTGGATAAAACATTCTCGTTGTCCACCACAAAACCTTGACCAGACATTCATACCCACTTGCTCAGTAAGCATTACTGTACTTGTAGCTACTTTGCATTTATAGTACTTATTACTATGAATTTATAGTGAATGTAAATCCCTTTTCAGTTCGTGCTAAAATCTATGTATCGTAAAGAGATTTATGTTCTTGGCAGAGATCGTTTGATTTAGATTTTTATGAATATTACCGTTCTAAGAGATATTTATTTCAAGCATAAATTGAACTACATTTAATATAGAACAGTTTTGAAAACCATGGGAATATATCCATCTAAAACACTTATATCTCTGTAATTGAATTTATAGTCCCAAAACGATACAACCTAAATATCGTTATATTATAACTTGAAAATTTCTATATATTTTTATGATTTGTGTGCTCAATGAACTGGAATGAAAGACAGAGGTAACTTAGTCCTGTAGATACATTTCACTTCTCAATTTTGTCCTCGCGGTGTTTGCTTGTCTCGTTTCTTTGAACGAGAATCTGTAATTTGTTCAATGCTGTCGGTGTTGTTCTAAACTCTGGCCAGGAGTCCTTGAACACGTAGTGGACATGCAGACAGTATGTGACGACTGCAGTGAAAACCTAGCCAAGAAAAGGGATTACCAATTAAAAATGAGTGACGAACCATAAGTAGACTCCATGCTGCCCTGTTACAAACATAAATAGTGGATGTTGTTCGCCTATCACATTAAGATCCAGTAGGACGAGATAATTCCATTAACCCTACAGTATATTCGTATATATCTGTTGAACGAACCACGAACTTAGTTTTTTTCCCAGTTGAAGTATCTAAAGTACATACATTTGATCATAATGGGACACGCGCTTGAAATCACAGGGATAATACTACTATTGAGAAGGCCGTTCCACTACTGACTAGGTTGCGGACAACTTCGAGGAAAAAGGAGTAAATTTTCAATTGCTAAAACTGAATTATGATTCAATGTGGTGATCTGACATGCTGACAGCTTTATGCTGGAACGCAAATACCTTAATACTTACTTGTCTTTAGTGCACATACTTAAGACAACCTCCGAGCAAAGGAAGGCGACTGCCACAACCTTCTTTTGCAATCTTTTTATTTTTTCGTTTACCTTTTTTATTGACTTCTACAGTTAGTGCACATCCAATTACTTGCATATAAGGACGTGGAAACAATTAGAAGAGTTCTTGGTGAACTATATTCTGCTGAGCATTTCATATCTACCGATCTGTTTCTTAATCGGTCCCATCACCACCAAGTGCTGCCGATGTAAGACACCTATGAACCATAACTTATTTAAAAACATGTTTCAGGGAAATCTTGCTTTCTAATAAATAATCTTTTTGATTGCTATACTCTTGGGGATCACATAAAACTATTCTGAGACATCGAAAGTTGATATGGCTCTTCAGTGCTATAAAGATATAGTGCAATAAGTATTTTATTACCAAACAAGTACGGTTCAACATTTTATAGCAATCAATATTTAACCATTCAATGATTTTTTTCTTTAGTCAGTGATTGAAACTATTCCATTGAAAGGTTTCAGACATTTCAGTTTCATACTTGCCTTAGCTATGATAGGGGAACCTATCTTTAGTTTCTGACAGGGAAAAAGCTCGAATCAGTTATATACATAAGATCTTTTAAATACCTTTATATACCTTTAATAGTAACATGTGCAATCTTATGATCAGTGACACAATCGTCTCCAATTAAACCCTCGTGTAGAAATGGGAATTCCAAGTTAATTAAACCTAACAACCACTTTTGATACAAAGTCGTATTGCAAAAATGTGTATATAATATATATATATATATATATAATATATATATATAAAATTAAGTTGATATTTAGTTCCTCAATCTCATGTCCTGTTGGTGTTAGTAAGTTAACATGAAATAGCATTTCATCAATAAGTTACTAGTTCGTAACTCTTCTGTATGAGGTATAATTTTTGTTAAACGCTTTTTAACTTCACAAGCATTTTATAACGATACCGAGTTTTTGGCATTTGACAGGGGAAATTAACCAATCAGGAGATTGAATTTGTCGCTGTAGTTGGAAATTTGGCAAATGGATGAATAATTGCTGAATTGTATGTTTGAGTTTTATTCTGATGTAGTAAGAATGTTAACAATTTTAGCTGTCAACTCGAATTGACTTTTGCTATACATAGTACTATAACATGTCTCCGCAATAAAACATGGATTTACTGACTGATTGAAATACATAATGTTATTCTAATAAAAACGTGTCCAATTATTCATGGTGTATCTTGCACAAATGTTATTTTATAAATGCATCAGAAATGATTGACAAGGACTCCTGACAGGTGGAGGGGCGCATGTCACCCAGCCACTCTACTCGTGAGCTCCATACAGTATGGTAGACGTAGGCCTGTAACCTGAACTTGCGAGGAGCTTGAAATTATTTATGGGACGTACATTAAAATGTGAGCGTCAGTAGGGGTAGAAGTGATCAACCAACAAAATTTATAATAATAATATTGTATTTATGTATTAGATTATGTCCAGTAACCAGTATTTCTAGGCAGGCTTATCGAGAGGACAAAGAACAGGAAGGGTTTTCTGTAGGTCTTTATGTTAATTAAGTTAACTTGAAACACAGAGCAATACCACCGAATAAATTGGAAAACAGAGAATAAGTGCTCTGATAGTTTTAAGTTACATAGAAACGGTGCAATACGAACGGTAGTTGAAACAGAGAAATAGCTCTCATAGTCTTCAGACAACTAAGGAAACGGTGGTACAACCTGGTTTTTATAAGTTGCAAATTTAATTAACAAGCGTGGAAACCTCTTTCCAAAGAGGTGTTTTGATAATTAGACAATAATTTAAATATAGGACAAGATAACTATTTCATCGCATCGTGTAAACTAGAAGTCCTACTTACTATAGAAACAAATAAGGAGATATCTGAAAAAAAAAAACAAAGCTATATAGCAGAAATGAATTCTAACTGTGACGGAGCCGTCCAACAAGCCTCAGCCAAACAAGAGCCTGTGCTCTCTGGATCCTTGTAAATTCATGCCTATTTTTACATGATAACTCGAATCCGATCTAGGTTTTATGTGTTAAAATAATATTCCAGAGGTCAAGGCCTATAACAACAAAACCTGTTAGATAATTATGTTATCTAATTGAAAAAAAAATAAAAAACAAACATTATTACTCATAATTTAAAGATTTCAGTTATTTTATCGGTTTGCTGTTGTGAATTT